>NC_136685.1:3732010-4007676 GCF_903797595.1 Erithacus rubecula | reverse complement strand
TTTCCTTAGGACACTTGATAATAATCACAGGTTAGAATTATAGAACATTTTGTATTGGAAGAAATCTCTAAAAGTCATCTAGTCCAACCCTTTGCAATGAGCAGGAACATCTTTAACTACATCAGGTTATATATAATCTCTTGAGGTGATTTGGGGATTCAGTACACTGAGTTTTGGTCCTTGCTCTCTCACATAGATGAGGTCAGCTGCACAAAGCATTGTTCTTTCCCATCCATTTTTATCTTGTGACCAATTGTATTTACTGAAATCCACATGAAGATGACAGATCAGAGGCTAAAACTCTGCCATGGATAAAGAAGTAATTGAGTAGAGATAGATGAGAGAGAAGACTTAAGGAAGGGATTGAATGCCTGAAATCTTCCCTTCTTTATTTTTTTTCCATAATCTGTCAGTTGTAATACAAACTATAATTCTCCCTTTTCCTAAATCTTGTCCTGCCTGTGTTTCTAGACCTCTGTGGCTGTAAGAGCACAACCATCACCATTTACAGGCATCTCCAAAGTAATATCTTATAGCAACAGATGAAGTCAGATCAGACCACGTAATCACTTCCTGATGGGAATAAACCATTGTCCTAAAAAGTGTCTTCTTGAAACTCACAGGCCAATTTCAGAGCACAGAATGGCTGAGGCAATCAGCTGGGTAATCCTACCAGTTATCCCACTGTCTGCCTGCTCCCCTTTTCCTTTTTGTGGCTTTGCTGTAGGATGAATGCCATGGATAATGAGTCAGGGTGCAGGGGCCACAGCTTTTCCTTCTTCAGGCACACTTGTGGACACATTACTTTGCTGTTCCTGCATGTGAGGCTCTTCATTTGATGAGCTGAGGGGGACTTATGTGTCCTGGCACCAGAACTTAGTCTGTAAAGATTTCCAAAGCCAGTAAAAACTGCTGAGAGGAAAAGGGATCTCCAGGCTGAATCGCTAGACTCACAAAAAGCATTATTTCTGCACTGTTTTTTGAGGTATTATTTCTGCTTCTTCTGCTGGTAACTTAGCATCCCACTTCTAAAATACTCTATTTTGACAAGATTGGCTCAACAATTAAGTGAGGATTGACTTTTCCAGCAGCACCTACAGTGGCATTGTGTTGATGGGTAAAAACGCTGGTTGTTGCCACTGCTGTTTAGCTCACCTTAAAGCATAACTTGTGGTCTTCATGTTAAGCTGCTTTGCAAAATCATTTTTCTACTCTAATACATGATCTGAAGGAAGGAAAGAATATTCCAAAGCATGTGTTTGACAAGAAACCTAATCCTTCATCTTCCTGTGTGGCTGCCCTTCTCTTTTCTCCTCTCTTTCCTCTATGCTTTTTTTTATTTCCATGTGGTGCAAAGGTCAGGGCTTCACCCATCTCCTCTCCAAGGTGGTGTTCATGGTAGGAAATTCATGCCTTCAGAAATGCACACAGTTTGTGACAAAGGCATATCTTCATCTAGAAAGCACCACACTGCTCTCTGTTGCTGTGTCAATGAATAATTAATAGAGTGAAATAATTATGTGCAATAGATTTTACCTTCTTGTAAATTTGCTACTTGTTCCCCATGTTTCTGGAAATCAAATGACCTAGACTTGCTAATTTCTTTTACTTTTAACCCACACCTGGAATTGCTTTGGTTTAGATCATGTTGCTTAGGCATGATGCTTTAAAATATTTCAGACTGTAAGCAACTTTCTACTAAAGAGTAATAAGAAGTGTTCCAGTAAATTCTGCTTAGGGTAGGAGCAGCTGCAGGGTAACAGGTTTTTGGATTAAAGGAACAATTATTTATCTGGCATAAAGGGTGCACATACTGGCTTAACCTGGCAAGAAGATGAACTTTAATATGACACTGATTTCAGTACAGTCTCACTCGTTATAAAATCTAGAGACTCATTGAAGTAAATAAATATGTACACAGTGCTACTGTTTTCTTGACACATATATATATACACGTGTGTATGTGCATTGTGTGGCAGATGCCAAACAAACAGATCTACCCAGTGTGAACACTCTTCACAAATGTACCTGACAGACCAGAAGCTTGAAAACGTTGCTTGAAAATATTTACAGGTTTCTGGAAAAAAAAAAGAAAATCCACCAAAGAAAACCCAAACACACCAAAACAACACAGACCCAAAATTATTTCAGGCGTGTGGTGCCAGATTTCTGTGTTGGAGCGTATGGGCTCATTAATTGCAGCTTTGAGCTGTGTAAAAATGTGCATCAGTGCCCTTGATGTGTCTGTATTTTGGTGATGCACGAATTGTCTCTATATCCTGTCTAAGAAGTGGACACTAATATCTGCCCTGGAACATAATTAGAAGTCATAAAATACCCTGCTGAACTGAGTCAGGATCTCACCCATCTGGGATTGATACCAAGAGATGTTCTTTTCTGGTGTTGCTGTCAGCACAAATGTTTAAATATACCTTCAAGAGCTGAAATATTTGGAAAGAAATTCTGTTTGCCTTATGTAAGCAAGCAATAGTCTGCATTTAATGAAGGTTTATCCTTCAGTCTGTCTCTATGAGAAGTGGAACTGAATCACCTTTATTTTAAGAGATGCCTATGAAAGTTGATAAAGAAAAAGGTGTAGAACCTTGCCTAAAGTGAGTTTTCAATTTCTATTCTATTCTATTCTATTCTATTCTATTCTATTCTATTCTATTCTATTCTATTCTATTCTATTCTATTCTATTCATTTTCATAGAATTTAGGTTAGAAGGTAAATTTTTAAAGCACAACAAAGTGAGCTTTTGTAGTAAAAAAAAAAGATTAAGGTGTTCACAGGGAAAAAAAGAAACTATCAGGGTGTCTTAAAAGATGCAATATATTTCCTTTAAGCGTGAGTGATGAGCACAGATTAATTCTGCTCTAAGAAGGTCTTCATGTCATCATCCTCACATAAACCATCTGAACTCCTTCTAGTAGTACATTGAATTATATGATATTTTGTATCACTGTCATATGCAGCTCATTCTTTTTTTTCACTCATCTTTCCCTCAGGGAATAATAGTGCATGCAGTGGTAGGATTCACTTCTTACACAGATTTTTTTTTTTTTTTTTTTTTGTTGTAGTCAGGTTGAAGAATGCAGGACAAAGAAAAGTGTTTAGTGCTCGGTGATAAAATATGCGTAAATCCTTAAGATTTTTTTTTTTTGGTTTTTTTGTTTTTTTTTTCCTCTGGGTGTCTGTTCTACTCTCTTGGATCAGTTGAAGAGAAAGTTTTATCTCTTTCTCTCTCATATTAACTTTAAGTTAAAAGCTCAGTTTTGCCTGAGGAGTTATTGATCACAGTCTTGACTGAAAGATTTGGTGATCATTCAGCAGTTTTAGACCCTGGCCAAGTAATTGCCACTCTCAAGAAATAAACAATTGCAGAGCTAACCTGAGATAAACTGATGTAACTCAATAGATTTCAATCGTTAATATTGGCTGAGGATTTAACCTAACTTTGGAAGGAATTTATGAGTTCAAAGGTGTGTGAAGCTATTCTTGCTGCAAATCACTGCAAACCCATAGTGTTCTTGCATCTTTGTAATCCTAAATACAGCTGTGAGAGTTAAATTTAATATTTCACATTCCAACCAATGCCCTAATATTTTCACAAACTGTTTTATTTTTAATTGTGAGTGAGGGTTCAATCTTACTTTTTAATTACACTAGATTGGAGAGACCTTAGTGAAAATCAGCAATTCTTTCAGAGGATGCAATCAAATTATATCAAAACATAACAAGGTATTTTGACTGTAAAGCTTTTGAGATCTAATAACTCACTGTTCCCACACCAAAATTCCAACACATCCATTTTTCTCAAAACAATAATATTACAGAAAGCCAACACACACGCACTAAGAAAAACCAAACCCAAACAACACCAACCACAACAGAACCACAGAATTGCTCTTTATGGTTGAATTTGTCAAAACACAGACGAGGAGTTTTTCCTCACTTTAATATTTACTTTTTTTTTTTTTTTTTTTTTTTTGGTAGGTGGCACCTGTGTTGTCAACCCCACAGACCTGTTCTGCTCCGTTCCTGGTCGCTTGTCTCTGCTCAGCTCCACTTCCAAGTACAAAGTGACCATTGCAGAGGTGAAGAGGCGCCTTTCCCCACCAGAGTGCCTCAATGCTTCCCTCCTCGGAGGTATTTTGAGAAGGTAAGTTGAAGGTGAGGATAAAAGCTCCCAGGCAATGCTGTAATTGTTGTATTTTTAAAAAATTTTCAGCAGATAGGCTTTATTCTTTTCCCTGCTTGGATAGCTGGTCATACTTGGGGTGAACGGAAGGGGGTGGATCAGGAGGGAGCACTGGGGAATTTTCAGTAAATTAGCAAGTTTATGTTTTTCAGCAAACTGATTTTTTTTTTTTACCTCCTCTGTTCAATTACTCATCAGACATGGATAGATGCTGCTTTGACTGAAAGAAAAAAAAAATTCTTTAAAAATTTTATTTAAAAAGAAAATTTAATGTGTGGAAAATGCTTGCTTGTAGTAGCTTAAAACAATTGATAAACTTCATTATTCAGCTTACATATTTCTACTATCTTGCTTAACATATTCTCCTAAGTTCTATCTCTACACAGCTCATAGCCTTATTGTTTCTTATCCTTGCATCTTCAGCATCCTTGCATTTCTCCACCCTGAGATTTGCTTTCACACAGTTTTCTGAGTTTTCTATTTATCACAACAGAGCTACAAATCTAAGTTCTTGCTGAGAAACTATCTCAAAGCGAATTGTTTTACAATAGTTACAGCCCTCACTCAACAAAAAAATATAACACTGAAGTGTAGGGATTTTTCTTCCTTTCTCTGCATGTTTTGGAGGTTTTTTTGAGTATGAAAAAGGCAGAATAAGCTGGTTTTCCTTTTCTCGCTGTGAGATACTTGGGGAGAAGCGAATATTTAGGTAAAGTTTTGCCTCTGACCCTTCACTGAGCAGAGCAGACACCTGCAGAGAGCAGGAGCAGGAAGAAGGAAAGGAGCAGGCTGTGCCTCACATTGCAAGAGGAAAACCAGGAGGGAGCTGTAATTCAGGCAGGCACTTCCCAGTCACGGTGCCCCCGAGGCTCCAGCTCAGATGGCACCAGCTGCCTGAGCACCCTTTGATCACAACCTGCTGGAAAGTCACCACTGACTTCCCTGCTGCCACTGACGGCCACACTGATCCTCGTGCTGCTCCTGAAAGTCATTTTAACCAGCCTGAGACAGGCAGGCACTCAAGGGCTGTCTCCAGACATCTTGGGGAATGATGACTGCACACCATAAATTGGTGTAAGTGACATTTAACTGCCTCTATGGGCGTTGAAATCCAAAATCTACACCCACCAAAATTTGCCCCTCTGTTTGCTTCATGCTGGAGAAACCTTCAGCTAATTTTCATTTTAAATACTCATGCTGCAGATTTCATCAATACAGTGCAAGCTATTATGGATTCAAGGGCATTCACTTGAATGTGGGGGCTCACTTCTCTGTTAAAATTCTTGACTGATCCCCACAGGTTTTTTGACCCAGACCAAAATATCTCCTCTCCCAAATTAACCCTGGGAATGGTTCAGGAGTTTGCAAAAGCCCAGGACTCCTCCCTGTCTGCAGTTTGGATGTACTAATTCTGTTTTATGAATCAGTGAGAGGAATTTGATTTCAAGATTTGGTCAGTTTGTAACTGAGGGTTTCACAGCTACAGAATAGGCTCAAACACTCTGTATTTGATCAGGAAAAATGTAGGAAAACAAAATCTCATTGATTGTTTGCCCGAGACCTTGAAGGCTTGTTTTTGCATCCTGTCAGCAGGCACTGGTTACTTATTTTCCCAAATAGCTTGCTTTGGGAATAAAGTGTTCTTCTGAATAAAGGAAAAATTGTTTTTGGAAGATATTTCCTGACAAACAATGGGGCCAAAGTTGTGGTATTTTTTAATGCATAAAAACAGACATCCAAAGCAAAACATAGAATCTGTGTTTGCTTCCTTCCTCTGCCTGGAGGAACTTGAACATGAACCTCAAAATGTAGTTAATTATTTTTACTACTCAGTGATTACTTTTTATAAGCTGAGGGCCCCTCAGAATTGTTTGGGGTAAGTATTACTTGTACAAAAAGCAAAGGTGTAGACTCTCATCTAATTAATGGACAGGTCATTCATTTGGAATGGGAGATATCAGGGCACCAATCACTGTTTTATTAACTGTTTCAGCATTTTAACATTAGTGATTTGCTGTCAGCTGGCTGCTGCATCTGTTTGAAAGACACAGGTTAAAATTCCCTCAGGCTGAGGAAGAATTTGAACCTGCATCTGCTGCATGAGTGGATTTGTCTCAAATCTAAACACTGAGGTGCTGCAGAAAAGCAGCTGGGACACACCAGAACCCATTTTGTGAGAACAAAGGGATGTAGGTGTTTGGCAAGGGGCACAGATAACCAAGGATGACTGAGGTTTTAGCTTCAGCATTTCCTATTGCCTTGGTCTTTTTACTTGTGAGTTTTGGGGTGTGTAGACAGCATTGCTGAGTATCTAGGTCTCTACATAAATTAGAGTTAGAGCTGGGTTCCACATAGACATCTACATTTAAGCAGGTATCTGACTTCCTTTATTAGCCAGATGAGCCAGATGAGTAAAGTTCACTCACTGTGGATATCTGTTTAATCTAATTCTAGAAAGTCTAATTTGTCCTTGTAGCCTGATAAAATCAGATATAAGTGTTTGCTCTGTCAATATTTATATTTAGTCACTGTAATCCCAGGTGCCATGCCCAAATCAGGACACAGGGCTCCACTAAGTGGAAAGCTGTCTGAAGATCTGATATCCCCATGAGAGGCATTTAAATCTGACTCTGCCAAAAAAAACAATGTTAAAGAATCACTTAGAACAAGCAGGACATTAAGAATGCAGCTCTGAAATATTTCCCATTGATGTCACCACTGCAGGCATTACCCCACATATTTGTCAAAGAAATGGGTACAATTTCTAGGCTTATATCAACATGGGGGAAAGGTGCAGAATAATGACAAGTATCTCTTTCCTGCTGTTCTCTCATGACAGAGCAAAATCCAAGAACGGAGGACGCTGCTTGCGAGAAAAATTAGACAGACTTGGACTGAATTTGCCTGCAGGAAGAAGAAAAGCAGCAAATGTCACACTCCTGACTTCCCTGGTAGAAGGTAAGGTCTCTAATATTACAATATAATATAACCATAATTAAAATGCTTCATGGCATGCAACCCTTTTCAGCCACGGGGTTAAATTCCATAATCTTTATTTTGTATAAAGAGACCTGACTTGCCTAAAGCCACAGACAAGAGTGAGTGGCAAAGTGGAAGTTTACTCTGAGATATCTTGGCCCCCAGCAAGTGTCTTGGTCCTGCAGTTTCCTCAGCATTGATTTATGCTTGCAATCAATCATCTGAGTGTTCTTGTGAGAGAGATGAATGTCTTATACCAACTCTATAAGTAGGTTTGTTTATCCTACGTTTTTTTCCCCCCCTCTTTTTTAACTTGTGAATTTCCTGGAGCTGGTCCAAAAATGTGATGATATTTTTTTTTCCCTCCCATAAGAAAGCATAATATTTAGACAAGCCTTTTCCCCACACACATAAATGAATGAAATCTGTTTTCAGATAATATCTAGACAGGCTCAGGAGATACTTCTTGGCCTTTATTTGTTGTTTAAATATCATTCTCCAAATACTGCCGGGCTCTTCAAACCTTCAGCTGGGAGATGCAGGTTCAAACCCCTCAGGCAAAGGTAGGAAACTCTACCTGCATTTCTTCTGTTCTGGGTGAATCCACTAAGTACCCAGTTTGTTGTCTGGCTGTGAATTGCAGCTCTGGGAATTCCAGATCTCTCCTCCTTGATGCTGAGAGAACTCAGCTCATCCTAAAGGTCAATACCCTCTACAATCATAGCCTGAAAGGTCCATACAGATCTAGGGAAGCAGGCTGAGGTCTCAGCACACATTACCACAGAATTACAGAGTTACAGAAGGATTGAGGCTGGAAGACACCCCTGGTGATCTCCTGGGCCAATCCTGCTGCTCAAAGCAGGGTCAATTAAGAGCTTGCACAGGACTTTGTGAGTTTTTTATCTCAAAAGATGGAACTCTTCAAGGCAGAAGTAGCATTGGATCCTCAGCACTGGAGGTTTTCAGCATCTATGACAAGGGACTGAGATATTTCAGGGGTCACTGAGCACAAGGAAATTCAGTGGGGCTGCTCTGAAATGCAGGTGTGTCCATATCCCACCCACTTGCAAGAGAAAGCTCTCATGGAGATACAGCCTTGGAAAAGGCACCAAGGTAGAGGAGCAAGGGTTGTTCCCACCCTCAGGTATCTCAGGTCAGGGAAGAATTAACACAGCTGGGTTTTAATACTAAACAGAGCAATGGCTTTAAGCTGAAAGCTGAAATTAGGAAGAAATGCTTCCCTGTGAGGGTGAGGAGGCCCTGGCACAGGGTGCCCAGAGAAGCTGTGGCTGCCCCTGGATCCCTGGAAGTGTCCAAGGCCAGGCTGGACAGGGCTTGGAGCAATCTGGGACAGGGGAAGGTGTCCCTGCCCATGACAGGGTGTGGAGGATCTTTAATATTTCTTCCAACTCAGGCCATTCCATGATTCTGGGATTTTATGTGGCCAGTTTTTCATTCATCAGAAGAGACTGAGGTACCTGTCTGACAACTGCAGCCCTGGGGTTGGTGGCTGAGTTCCTTCACTGCATCTCAGGGTTGGATTCCTGCTCCCAGGAATGCAGCTGTGCCCATCTCCCTGCCCTTTATTCAAAGCCTGGAGCAAACCTGGTGTCAAGCCTGTGGTGCTGCTTCTGTTCATGAGCTGCCTTGCTGTGGGTCCTAAAGACAAACACTGATGTGCCTGAGCTCACTTTGGCAGAGACTTTCTCACCTGGATATGCTAATCATGAATTCTACCCCATGGAATTTTTGGGAATGGCACCACCAGGTTAACATTCCAACAGAAAACTAAGTGAATCTCATTTCTGTGTTACCAATTTTGGATCAAACTTGGCTCATTGAGTGCTCATTGAGTTCTTGGTGGTATAAGCCATTCTCACTTTGGACATTCAGATATTCTTTCCAGGTTTGACTAACTTACAGCAAAATTTCTTCAAGGAAAACCATCCTTCAATGGTTTCTGCTGCTGGAGGAGCAGAAATGGAAGGGCACAGGCTTATTCTGGGATTTAGAGAATCCAGAGAGAAAGCAACACGAGCTTTTTCTGTGTGATAGCAATACAGAAATTGAAATAATAATTTGTTAGTTTTAGTAAATCTCTGAAATATCAGGTACACTCTGTGTACCTCGCATAACAAGCCAGGATTATGTCACTCTTGACTTCTTTAGATGGTTAGATGGTTTAGATGGTTCTAAATTTATTATTACTAAAAGTCCTCACAGTCTTCAATATACTTAGGTTTTGACATCTCTTTAAGGTAAAAGAGTGGCCAACTTCTTGAATATCTATGTGATATAAGATAAGGCAAAATTAATTGCATGGTTATTGTGGTTATTGATAAAACCAAGTCAAAAATCTCTGCCATGACTAATACTTCTCCTCTAAAACATACTGAAATCATTGAGTTTTGGGGAGTCTGTTAAGCTCGACAAACTGAAATTTATTTCTAGGCTGTGGCTGTCAGATGAAGGTCCAGATTTTATGAAAATTATTTTTTAGCCTCCTGTTTCCTGCAAGTTTTTTCTTTTGGAATTCTGCTTTGTTGCAGGATGTTTACTGTTGGCTTGATCGGGTCACTACTTTAGAGTCTTTGGAATTGTTTGACAGATCAGTTCTGTTCTCTTTGTCTTCCACACAAGTGGGAGTGGTGGAAAGGCAGGCAGGGAGATTGAAGTCAGTGTTGCAGGATTCTCCTGAGCAGTTTGGGGACACATCTCTGTGTAACCTGCAGGCGAGGGATGCCCTCTAGTGCCTGGACTAGATGGAGGGAAAGGTCATTTTTCTACGAGCTCCAAAAGGAAAATTCCTACATATTAGCTGGAAAATAAAGGCTCATCAAATAAATATTGGTATTTCCAAGGCTAAGCTTTACTGCAGGTTCCAAAGAGTCAAAAGCTTCTCCAGTGGGAGTAAGGAAGGATGTGAAAATAGGGGATATGTCCTCTTCTGTTTGAATGGGTCACTTAGAAAACAATAAATGTCATTGCAGATGCAGGTAAACACAGTGGATGAATTATTCTTAAACCATCAGATTTAAAAAAAAAAAATTCTAGAGTTTGTTTTCCTGTCAAACCTGATTAAGACACTAAATTTCCTAGACACAGAATTAATGACATTCATCATTTGGGGACCAAAACTCTTGAGAAAAATAGGTCAGCACTTTCTTTTTTCATCGTGCTCTCAACTATCACACTTCTCCCCCACCAGCCTTTGTTTAAACATCCTTCCACTTGTTCCACCTCCCTTCTCACCCCACAAATAGAATAAACTTTCCTTCCACCTCCTGCCTGTCCCTCCTCCCCCTGAGCACCATTCCTGCTGGGTAGAGCATCCGGAGGAGGCACAGCCAGGCAGAGAGTGGGAGGTTCAGCTGCTGAGTGTCCCTCTCCTGGGGACACTCCTGCCTTCTCTCTGCACAGGAGCAGCTCTCACTCTTGCTGGCCCCCGGGGACCCTCACTCTGCTCCTTGCACCTGCCCACAGAAACCTTTGGAGGCACAGGCTGCTGTCCCCACCGAGGCTTTCCAGAGCTGTCTCTGCCAATTCTGCTCCAGCTGCTGTCCCTTTCCACCATGAAAATCTCTCTGGGCAATTGTCAAGGTGCAGAGGAGAGGCAGCGCTGCCAGGAGCTGCAGAGCTGTGTGCCGGGTTGAAGGAAAATCCAAAATTCCCAACATCTGCTCTTTATTTCAGAAGGAGGAAAGAGCTGGGGGTTTCACACACGGGGAAATTTAGGTTGAATTTAGATTGAAACAAGGCAACTAACCATAAAATTCCTACCTTCATTGTGATTCCAATCCTGATGTAAATAACAACTAGGCAGAAGATGGGAAATTTTAGGTAGAAGAAAAAAGGTCAGTTCATCCACATTTCTGATATTTACACATTTTCTCCCAAAGTAAATGTTTATCCAAATTGTGCTGTAGAAAAAGAAAGAACATATTCTATGACATTTTGTATAAACTTATTTCTCCCACCAAGCAGACTTAATCCTACTGTACAGTAATCAAAGGGACACCTATTCACAAAAAAAAAAAAAAAAAGCATATCACAGTACACTTCTAAATATCAAATCATCATTTGGTCCTGGTTTAAAATTGTTACTTTGCTCAAAAATTAAATAGGATAAATTATTCTGTGCAGAGTGTTCTCAAGTTCAATTTTTTATTTTTCGTTTAGAATTTGTAGTTATAATTCAGGATACCTTAAATGAACAAATATGCATAGCTCTAACATGCATTTGCAGTATACATGAGCTTTCCATTTCCAGCAAAAAATATTTTCAAAAGTATTAAAAACTATTTTAATTATTATTTCATTAAAAACAGTAATGACATTTCCATTTATATTTTACCAATCTATATCCATGAATAGATAAGTAATTTTGGGTTTTTTTTTCTCAAATGATTTTATATCACAATCACAATCCCAGCTCCAGACAGGTTTTATACTCTTGAATAATTTTCTCAGATCAGTATAATTTTAGTATAATTTTAGTACATATAAAATTATATATAAAATTATACAAATTTAGTATAATTTTCTCAGATCTAGCAAATAATATAAACCATCATGTAGATATGAATCTGAATGACAATTCGCATTTTCATTTCCTTTTTTCTAACAGTAAGTGGAAAGATTCACATTTCAGTCACTTAGTTGTTTATCACGTTAAATGAGTGCCTACATTTCAACACAAAAAGCTCTGCTCCCTTGAAGAAAAAAAAACTTTTCCAATGGCTAAATGTTCAAATTCTTTGCTGTCTACATTTCTTGTATTTACTGGGACTGACTGGGAGCATGATGATGCTGTCTAGAGAATTGCAATTCCACCTGATGACAGCTTCAAAGTTTGACTTTTATTTTCTTTCCATGCTGGAGTGAAGATAAACCTCTCCAGTATTTTAACAGAATTTAGTTAAAAAGAAAAATCTGGTGCTCTTCTGAAAGTGATTTACCCTGTAAGTCTTTATTTAAAGAAGATTAAAAGCATATCTGAAATAGACATTTTGATACTACTCTACAGAAATGTAAAAGCTATGGCTTCAAATTTTACCCTTTCTCACCCATGAAGAACTCTGAGATAGATGTTTCAAATCCAAAGCAATCAGTCAGTTCTATGCCTGCTCATTCTTATTCTCTGTTAACTTATCACTGAAATCTATTTTGTTTTCACTGAAATCCATTTTATTTTCACTGGAAATTATTTTACTTTTCTAGAAGCTGCAAACTAAGTGCTTCTATTTTCAACTTAGAGATACTGATTGCTTCTTAACATCTTCATTCTTTTTAGCAATACTAGAAATCGTGTTTTTAAAAAATCCAAAGAAAACAGATGATTTTGACTATAATCTTCAATTTTTGCTGTAAAGTTGGTTACAGCTGCAGAGGTTGTATCTGGCTGGTATCTGCAAACAGATTGCCTGGGAGTAGTGCTTGGATTTTGTCAGCACCTGAATAAACTGGGGCAGATAAACACACAGTAAAGCATTTTCTTGTGGAATCAAATGTGTTTTTCCATAAAAAAAACCTCCAGTGGTAGAAGGGGAAACAATAATATCTCAAAATGGGGAGAATAGAGTTGAAATAGAGGTCGGTGCATGCAGTTTCTTATTCTTGTTTTCTTATTCATTCTATCCCTGGCACAGGACCACTGTTTCCATGGAACTTCTCCTCTTCCTTGGCTTTACCAAGCCTTGTTGAGGATGGGATTCATCTTCTCATCTTCATTGCATTTGCACCTTTTCATGTCAATAGTAAATAGTGAGAAATCAGCACTTCTGGGTGTTGAATGATTTGATTTAATGATTAAATGAAGTTAAATTAATAATTAAACATTTTATTATGTTGCTCAGAACAGCTGTGGAATTTCCATAGTTGGAAACATTCAAGACTTAGCTTGGTAAAGCCTTGAATAATCTCATCTAAGGCAATGCTGGCAGCAGAAGGTGATTTCCTGAGTTCTAATCTACACTTAATCTAGACTCCATAATTCCTCTGATTCCCTTTTGGTTTCTACTCTAGTATTGAATGATACCTGCTTCAAGTGCTAGTTTGTCTCCATTGACTTGAAAGTATAAAGTCAGACATCAATATTGACATTTAATCTGATGAATTCTACTGCAGATATTCTCAAAGGGAGGAGTTACTTGTCCTGTATCCCTTCTGACAGCATCAGCCTTTTGAACTTCAAAGAGCCAGAGTCCAATGCTTCTCCTGATGGCAATCAAACACACAACTCTGAAACAAAGAGAAAAGTAAAGTGAAAAAACCACAACCCCTGAACTCTAAAATTATTCTGGAGCACATGGCTGTTAGCCATTCATGCAGATGTGCTTTAACACAGGCTTCTGGTGGCTGACCTATTTCTTCTTTCTGCAATGAGATGAGAACAAGTGTCATCTGGAAATGCCTATTCCCCACCAGGGAAACACTTACTTGGGCACAGATGTTTGCAATCCAGGCAGCTGCTTTTGATCAGATAACTCCCACACCGAGGTTGTCAGAGTCACAGCGTGCAGGTCAGAGTGTTCAGTAAACCCTAAAATTGAATTCTGGATTCTCTGAGCCAGTGAAGAGGGTCCTGTCCTGCATTTGGCAGCCAGCATGGAGCTGGTTCTTGTGTTCAGTCTTTGCAGTGAGGTGGAAAGATGCTCAGTGCAACTGCCTTCATCATCTTCCCTTTTTGTTTTGCCTGGTCAATTTTGTTCCCAATCCTTTTGGAAAAAGGATTATTTATTGAGTTCTCCCTTGGGGTCTGCTTTTCTCTGCTGTGGGGCACTTGTACTGTTGGCTTAACCTCTAAGCAAATATACTGGAAGGTGTGTTATCCCCATGGGTCTTTCCTGGGGTAAAGAAGAAGGGCTCTTCTTCTGTTAGACACAAGGAGTGATGCACCAAAGGCTGACTCAGTTCTTCAAAGTTGTTCATTCCTGCTTTTTGTTCATTTCCACACCTTGAATTTTAGTGATGAACAGGGTTTGCAAGATTGGGCAGCTGCCCAATACTTACTGGTGGCAAGGCAGGGCCAAGTGTCTTGGCCAGTATTTCTCATGAGAGGGACAATCTTCCATCTGATGAGAGGAATATCCTCCTGTCTTCTGCCTGGCACCAAGTGATGACTAAACATCAACAGGCCAATTGGGGTGAAATGTGTGACTTGAGAATGACTGTCTACAGAAGTGACTTGCTACTGTTTGGGGCTTTTTTTAAAGAGTGCAATAAATTCTGTAACAATAATAACAACAACATAATGATGATGGTGATGATAACCCTAAAAAAATGACTGACCCATTTTGTCTGACCACAGGGGAAGCACTACATTTGGCCAGAGATTTCGGCTACACCTGTGAAACAGAGTTCCCTGCCAAGGCAGTAGGAGAGCACATTGCCAGACAGCACATGGAACAGAAAGAGCAGACAGCGAGGAAAAAGATGATCCTAGCGACAAAGTAAGGAGGGAGGGGAAGCCAAAAAAGAAATCGGTCTGTCACTTCTCCATGTTGGATCTGGGGGCTGGGGGAGGCAGGAGTGGGAGCATGGAGCTGGGATTGTGGTGACTGCTGTCACAGCAGCGCTCACTGAGTGCATCTCCTCCTCAGAGATGCTGAAACAGGGACCTGGTTTACTGCAGGGGGGTTTAGTGGCTGTGCTCTCACTGCCTGTGGTTAAGGGGGCACATGCATCTTCCCAGATGCTTTGGTTTGGATGGGAACAGAGGATATTGTTACATGGTAAGATCTATGGGACAGAAACTGTCTCCTGTTTGTGTGTGAGCAGGAGATCTGAGCATTTACTGAAGTACTGGTTACTGTTGGATAATTACCATTAGTCTGCTGGGGGAGAGCTGGTTTGCAGAAGGACAGATCCTCTCTGGATGCAAACTGCAAGAGCTCCCCTGAAGTCAAAGGCACTGGAACAATGTACAACAGCAGGGGAGCTTTGCTAAAGACATTAAAGACACAAAGAGGCATCAGACTTCACTCTAAACAAGCCACTCGTCTCCCTGGAGCAGTAACATCATGTTAGGATAACATTTCAACTAGGTTAATTAGCCTTGATGAGGGAGGAATTAGGCTTCATGAGCCATGGGAAGCAGGAATAAATAGTCTGTGTGGAGTAGGGTAGACCTGCCCTAGGTGTGTGTTCTGACTGTGTGGGGTAACCTCAAACACGTTCACAGTCTCACTGTGCTCACTGCAGTGTTGTATTTGAGGCTGAAGTAGAGCTGAGATCACAAATCTGAGCTCTCCAATCATCCCCTCCATGCTGGGAGTGTTTGAAAACCCTTCCAGGAGGAATTTCCCTGTACTAGGGGAAAGGGCTGACCAGCAACAGGATTGTCCTTTGTGTCCCAATGTCCTTCTGCTTTGGCAAGATTCCTGGCCTTGGTGTCCCTCTTGTACCCAAAGCATTCTGCCCTGACAGTGACCCAGAGATGAGATGCACTCAAACATCTCATGCTTGTGAATCCCATGGGTACAGCCTGTGATTGTTCCCTGGAGTGATAAAAGAATCACCATGTGGATCAGCAGGAATTTTCTGGTTGTGAAGGTAATGAAGGACCTCAGAAATCACATTCCTAATTCCCTTGTACATTAAAAGGAATAATGTAGGTGGAATATTACCTTATTCTTACCTCTATCCATTTTTAAGGGCTCAAGTGGTTTCAGAGGCATGACAGTAAACCAGTTGGCCAGAAGAAATTCCTCTCTGCAAATTGTGTAGCCCATTAACATCCTGCCTCCTAGCTGAGGATTTGTCCCTTTTATAGAACATAATTCAACCAAAATGATACAAATCTTCCCCATTTTTCCCTGGCTCTAGTGAGAAATCACAATGCCATGGGTTGTAATAATTGGTGTGTCATTTTTATGTCCTGTTCCCAAAATCTGTGCCACTCAGGGGCACAGGAGAGTCTCACAACCCCTTCTCACCACCCCATGCCTACTTCCTCAGCCTCCCTCATTGCTGAGATGAGTTATCATGGGCTTGAACTACCTCTAACCACCACAAACTTTGGGCTTGTGGGCTGTTATCCAGCACTTGTTAGGAACAAAATTACTTTTCCCCTCGTCCTATCAGCTAAAAGCACCAGGAGATTGCTCAGTCTGTCAATAGTAGAAAGGCCACATCCCACTGCAGTCAGTGCTGGTAACAGGGACAGAGGGGTCAATGTGTGTGTTGCTGCTGCCCTCTCCTGCCTGCCAGGAGAACAGGGATTCCAGTCCTGCCCAGGTGCTCCAGGACACACAGTCCATGACATCACAGCAAGAGCATGGCATTTCCCAGCAATGCTTCCCCCTGTCTGGCACAAAGAGTTCTAGACAATCATCAGGAGCTTCAGCTACTCACCAGCCATCCCTAAGCTGTAGGTTGGCAATTTCAGCAATTCCATAAATTCCTTGATTCGTGGGCTCATGAGTGATGACACCAGAATAAGCAGGGGATAATGCTGCCACCAAAACCAACACAGAAATCCTAGGGAGGGAAGATCACTCGTGGCAAGCTTTGTCTGTGGAAAGAGCTGGAGTGCCACTGCCTGTGTGTGTTGCTGCTGCTCATTATAGGACAGAGCCAGAAACCCACAGAAGTGTTCACGTGTGGGGTCTTGAGGGAAAACAAGGGAAAAGAACAAAGTTATTTCCACAATCCTTAGAATATAGGTGGTGGGGGAAAAAAAGTGGAAAAGGTAAAATGATTTCCACAGTTTTTCATATCTAGGTGTATTTCCATTATGGATTTAGTCATCCAAATTCATTGTTCCAATTCAGCTGCCCAAACACAGGCACCCATTGCCATTTCAGTTGAACTGGGTTATCCATTTTGGCCTTGAGGTGATGCTCCAGGGCCACACAGATTTTTGTTACTCTATTGTGCCAGCAGTTAAGAATGTCTTGGATATTACAAATCTACATGGGAGTAACTAAACAGAGCCCTAAATGTCTACAGTGATGAAGCCTCCAGTGTCCAGTAGGAGCTCCCAAATGTCCTTGGCATCAAGGGCATCCACACCTTCTAATCAATCAATCCACACACTCTGAGTGGAAGCAGTTCAGGCAGTGAAGACTAAAAATTTCTGCTTTAAATGCCTACAAGCCAACACATGGAAGCCACTGAGCTTAAGTGACTCTTTTCATTGCCCTGCTCAGTCCTACCTGGTCTGATGCCATGCTGATAGAAATATAGGGAATGAAAACATGAACATTGTCCATCATGGAACAAATCATATTCATTTTGTTAAACTGCCTCATCTTCCAAAGCTACCTCATGGAAAAGGTGTCTCACATTTGCAAAGTCAGGACCTGCCTAGGACAGTACAATTTGATGCAATAGGATGGTGCCATGGTCTGTTCTAACAGATTTATGTACCAGAAAATGCAGGATGAGATTTTTACTTAATAATTATCATGGGAAGAAGAGGTGATTGGGCTGTGTAGCCACTGTGTCATCAATGGCAGGATGGGAGTGAAACAGGCTGAAAAAGTGCTGAAAGGGTAAGAAAGGCATAAGCAATGATAGAAACAAATCCCCTACTATTCTCTTTCTTTCTACTCACCTCCTTTAACTGAGCAGATGATTATCTGGGCAAGTAGATAGTTTTCTGGACAGAGCAAAATGCTCCAAAGAAAGAATGAATTGTCACAATTGTGACCAAAGAGGACTGATATTGACCTTTTAATCCTAGAAGTGGAAGAAGGTTTCAAAATCCATATTCAATTCACATAGAAATATATTAAAAAATAGTTGGACCTGGTTTTATAGGGTATTTAAACTCAGGTTAGTTCACCTTGCAGAAGCATGGGAGATCCTGAAAGGTTTTACAGCAGGGGACAGAACCTGACCAGTTTGAAGCTTGGACAGATGTAACATTGCTGAAGGCTGTGTCAATTATTCCAGTTGCTGGAGAGGCACAGCATCTACAGGAAACATCCCAGTGCTTCATAGCACAAGGTTTTCCATATGATCAGAGGGACAGATACATCCACATTTACACAGACCAAACCAGAACATTGTCAATAATAATTTTAATGTGGAGTTGATTACAGCCAGCACAGCTAACCATCATCTGGCTCATGACACTTCTCTGACATCTGGTCCTTGGATACCTGGCAGCTCTGCCACACTTGGAATAAATCAGATTTATGGGGTCATGTTTGCCCCACTCTTGTACTCAACACCAGGCATTTGCTGTGGCCACTGGTAGGAATCATGGGCTGCATGGGCTCTTGTTTTGACCCAGTACAGAATTTTTCTCTTTTTCTGGTCATATACTGGGTCATCTGACCATGTATCACAAATCATTAGAAGTCTCCTATGCAGGAGTGAGCAGGACTATTTTTATTAATCTGTGCCCCCTAAGACAGCACAACCATCTTCCTTTTTTTTTTTTCAAAATCACAGTCCAGCTCAACAAAAAACTGGCAGCCCTTTTCCCTGTCACTACCCCAGGTGATATTTTACTGGCAGTGGAGGCTCTGAGACACCACTTTGCCTAGAAATCCCCTTTAAAAAAAAAAAAAAAAAAGTAGGTTACTGCCTTTTGCAGATTTTCATGTATAATAAAAAAGTTTTTTTCCTTTTCTTTCAATCTGCCAACATTCAGTAAAGACTTTTGACACGTGAAGATAGAAGGGAACTTAATTGCACACTTGGTTCTGACACTTCCCTTTGTTAAAATAAAAGAACTTTTAAGATGAACTTTTTCAACAGGTAGAAAGTAGAGGTTGGAGGAAGGAGAGAAGAGCAGTGCTGACAGGGCCGACTGGGGATAGTGGATTGTTTAGAAGCCAAAATGACTGACTGTTTTCAGTTGTTGAAAGGAACTGTTTTTCCTCTAAGGACCTGATTCATTAAAACTGTATGCTGCATTTACATACATTTCTGCTGAATGCCTCTCTTTGCCTGAAAGGCTGGGGTGATGCTGTCTTTTCAAGCAGTCGGTGTCTAGGTCCTTGCAGATGACAAGCATTTAGAGAAGTCAGGCCTGGATGGGGTCCAGCAGCACAGCAGGAAATAGGTTTCTGCATCTCCTCTTAGTCAAGAGAGAGCTATCCAAGATCTCTGTTCCCAGCTTGTGTCACTGTGACAAAGTGGATAAAACCAGTTTAGCAGAGTTTTCTTGCTTGTAACTCCACAGTGAAAGACCTTCTAAAAACCAAAAAAGAGTTAATCCACTTTTTCCATTATACTCATGTCCCAAAAGACAGCAGTCACAAGGTGATTATGAAGAATCCAAATTTTATCTAGGACCAGGAGTGCAATGAGTCTCCTGAAAGGAATCACGGACCACAGAGATGCTCTTCAGAATTAGCAACTGCCCCTGGGCACAATGATTGCAACTATGCTAACAAAGTAAACCACAGGCACTCTGAGTCATCAGATTGCACTTGTCCATGCTACTAAATGTTAAAATGGCTCATTGAATTCTCCCAAATATCTTTTGGGCAAGTCCTGGGAGTCAGCCCACAACAGGGTCTATTCTCAGGAAGCCACAGCATTTAAGAGACCAGAAGAGTATAATTATATGGATTATCAGATGGTGACAAATGGTCTGCAGGTGTGAGGGTGGCCCTTGTCACTCTACACTTCACTGGGTGGCACTCTTACCAGGCTACATGTAGTCACTGTGACCAGTACCAGATTAATCCAACAAAGATCAGGTTCCAACTGAGGGTTCTGATCATCTGGAGGTGATAATGCCCTCCTGAGCCCCCATTAGCACCTTTATTTCCAATACAGGCAAAGGAGAGCTCTATGCTAATTTGGACAGGTCCCTTTCTTTCCTCCAATTAACTGAATCATAAACCAAGTGAAAGTAAGTGATGTCTGTTCATTCATGGTCCAAATAATTCTTCAGAGAATATTGAGCTAAATGGAACTGAGTTGTTTTCATTTTTAAAGGTTTATTGGTAGAATATTCATGGGCTAATTTACAAACAAAAATAAAACAACACAAGAACAAAAAGACCTTATTTTCAGGTGTTTACTTGCTGGGTCCTATATAGAGGAATTCCAGGGAATAAATTTGACCTCCAGATGCCGAGGCATCCTGAGAAGCCTCAGGGAAGACTGAGTGGGAGAGGGAAAACAGTAAGACCATCCATTCTTCACAAAGAAGATAGGCTACTTTGCTGGTGAGACCAGAGAAGACAGACCCTGAATTCCCAGTGCAAGGGGTCCTTCCTTCACAACCCCTTTGTCTTAAGGGCTGAGAGTCAAGAAGGCAAGTCCAAAACACCCAGGTCTCCAACTTGCAGATAAAGCAGTGCCCACAATGTACACAAGTCCATGCACAAGTATTGGTGTACTTACACAAACCAAATAGTAGAGTAATTTACACATTTCAGACATATTCCAATGATAGTTCACCATTTCCTATAACTGTAAGCCTTGTTGCCAATGTAGGTGAGCAGAGCTAGAATTAACACTGCCAAACTGAGTCCTATTCAGGGGAAAAGTCACATTTTTAAATAACATTAACACAGGGGAAATACTACTGTTCAAGAGATTCTGTATGTTGTTGGGTCTGACAATTTGGGGCAGGGAAGCCAGGGATGGATTTGTTTGTCTTTAATTCCTGTAACAACACTTTTGCCAAGAAATTCTGTTATGAATGAGATCACTCAGGATAAGGTGGGAGTGTTTTGGGAATCAGCTTTTTGGGAAGGATTGCACCTGTTTTATTGAAGGAATTCCATTTTCCTTTTAGACAAATATGTAAAGACTTCCAAGACCTTCTAAGTCAAGACAGATCACCCCTCGGATCCTCCAGACCAACTCCAATATTAGACCTCGACATCCAGAGACATTTAACACATTTCAGGTATGATTTTGAAAGAGGAAACTAAAAATCCACACATTTTATTTAGACTGCATGTGAAGTTTTAATGGTATTTGTTCTCTTGCCTAAAAGTCATGCAAATATTCAATTAACACCCTTAATCCCAGCTAGCTGTACCTATTAAAAATGCAGGTTTGCCAGCAATGTAATTCAAGTTTGCAGCATTCAATTTTCTCCTAGGATCACAATCTGAGCTTGAATAGGATATTTCTGCATCTACTGGTCAAATGTCCCCACCTATCCAGAAAGTTGTCTTGCTTTAAATGTGAGCCAAATCACAGCTCACAAGTGCATGGTCCAGAAGCACAGAAACTCAAATTCTAAACAAATGTAAATTAATCAAAGTAGAAATAATAGGAAGAAGAGGCTGCATCCTTTCCAATGAAATAAATAGTTCCAGAGGCTCCTCTATGCTACTGACATTTGACAGTGTCTTACCAGGACCATTTTATTAATTCTTTGGCTTCCAAAGTAGGCTGGCCTCAAAGCACACTACCTACTAAAAAGATTTTACTGCACTAATTTCCAAACAACACACTAGAAAAATCTGGGAGAATGAAAGCTGATTCACACTAAAAAGCCAGGCTGATGCTATATTTTGACTCATTTCTTGAGCAATATTTAATGTACTGGTTTAAACCAGCTTGTTTTGAAGACAAAGACCCATGGTGCATACACACTAAGCCCAAACTTCATTAGAATTTTGTCCTAATTATGTATAAAAGTGTATAGATATTTTGGGGTCAGAAAGATTTCTTAGCTCAGGGGCTGCTGTGCAATTTCACGTTTTTGCTTTAGGCAATGTCAGATACAGTCATGAGTGAGGTGAGATGTTCCAAAATGCCACTTTGAAATAGTGGGGTCATCTAAGATATCCATCACAGATAAGTTTGATGAAACATCCTGGAGATGCTCCTGTCTTTGCCCAGGCCACATGACTTGCTGAGGCTACAGATTGTTAATATTTTCCATCCACTATCTAATACATGAAAAAACATATGAAGAACTGTGCTAGAGAGTTGTTTACAGAATATTATATTAAACAAGTTTCATAGCCCTATAAAGGCTTAGAATTGTGCTGTATATTCTTTAGCAAAACCAGCTGAGCTACCCTTCTTTGATTAGTTGGACAGACAACTTTCTTGTCCCAATGTCCCAACATCTGTTTGTTATTAACATTCTGATAGGTGCTAACTAATGTTTAGTCTCTCAGACTTTGAGTGGAATCCCAAAAATATCCACCATCCCACTTCTTCCACACATCTGTTGGGGTGTGGAGAGGCAAGGGTAATTCCCCATCCACAAATGCACACATTCCTGACAATCCTGTTTATTCTTACACACATCTGTGTGCATCCTATGTGTGTAAGAACACACCTGGACAACCCCACTCCTGTTCTCAAGCAGTGCTGTGCATGTACACACACAGAGCACACAGGTGTGTGTATATTTTCCATAATACACACTCCAAAACACCCAACTACACATGCACATCAATAGAAACATTCCTATTTATGCAGAATGATCATAGAGGGATTTAAATAAGCTATCTAAGCTTTTCTGCCATAGTGTCCAGGAATCTCACCTGTATAGCTCTAGAAACCTGAATTAAACAGGTCTAGCAGATGTTTACATCAGTGTAACTAGAATTTCTCTCTAAACTCCATTGACTCAACATTCTGGTCTAGATCCCCACCAGAATGGGAGATTAGTCAACCACTATACACTAGACACACTGTGGACAGCTAAACCTAATGTAGGCAGAAAAATCTTTATTCCCATTCCCTAAATCCATCAATCTTCACAGCCAGATCATCTCAACCCCTTCTATCACTACTTGTCTCCTTGAGATTAAATATCACATAATTAAAGAATGGTTTGGATTGGAAGAGATCTTAAACCTTACCTTGTTCCAACCCCCTGCCATGGGGGAACTGGAGAGTCTTTAAAGTCCCTTCCAACCCAAACCATTCCATGATTCTGTGACACAATGTCAGAAATCTGAAGAGATTTTTTATGACCATAGAAAATCAGAGGAATCACACAAATGTCTATTATTAAAATAAGTTCTAAGATATTGAAAGATCTTTTGAAGGGCTATAATATTGGATATCTACAGTAGAAATGGATCCAGCCTCTACTACATTGGGGTGAAAGGGAGTTTTTCTTTATTAATAAATTCCCCTACAGCTGTTCATTGTAGACTTGTGTACTCCACTTCCTTGTGATGTTATTTGTTCTATGTCAATAATTAAGACCAGGGTTCACAGCTTGACACAGGTCAGATAGAAGCAGTTTTTCTCATTTACTCTGTTTTAAATCTTCAAGTTCACACTTTTCTCTAAAGTTTTTCCACTGAGTCTTAGTTCATTGAGATCTGTAAATGTGTCCAACCTGAAGTACAGAATAGTCCCCACGAAGGGGTCAGAAGTGCAGGGTTTGCTCAAACTCCAAACTCAGAGTTCACACAAAGCACAAAATAGGAAATCTTCAAAGGAGCTGCCAGTGAGCCTGTAAACTACTGGATTTTAAACAACCTCATGCAAAAAATCAAGGGTTCTTGTACACCTCTGGTACAGCCCTGTTTGTGCAGCTGCTGTTTGAGATGTTCACCTGACCTGAATTCAAAAACTCAATGCTCCATGAGGAATGATTTTCCAATATTATTTGACCATGAACAGATGATTCAGACCTCTAAATTTATAGCAGAAGATATTCTGCACAACCTGAGCCAGGGTAATTTTATGTTTTTTTCATGCAACATTTCTCCCTTTTCAATACATTTTAGAGGATCTTACAGCAGAGAAGTTACATTGATAATTTCACTTATCAGTAGGCTATTGCAATTATATTGATAAGTTCAAATAATTTAAATATATTGATACTAGTAAAAAGTAGTGCCAGAGAACAGGCATTGGCCATCTGTGCTTTTCTTTGTCTGCAGAATTTCTGGGCTTTTTTATGCTTGGTCTGACTAGCACTAACCAAACTATTCCTGGGCACAGTGATACATATATATCACCAATAAAAGTGTAAGTTCAGAAATCATGGAAGTACCAGCCCTTATACCAGCCCAGTCAGGTACCTTGCCTGGGTTATAAATTTAGATGTAGGGAAGTCCTGTCTTGCCAGGGCTGGATCCCAAACCTCATGGGCTAAGTGTTAGGGTAGCCCAGATTTCTAAACATTAAGTCTGCATTCAAGAAGAGGTGGTATGTTGGGCTGCCCAACCTTTCCTTCAGCTCTTCTTTGAGCTGGAAAGGTTGGAAGAGACCTTAAAGATCATTTTGTTCCAACCTCTCTGCCATGAGCAGCCACACCTTCCACCACACCAGGCTCAAAGCCCCACTCAACCTGATCTTGCACACCCTGAACACAAATAGTCCTGTGGGTTGTATCTGACCTGAAAGTCACCACCTGAGCTACTCCACCCTCAGTTTCTGAGGAAATCATGGAGCAAACAAGAAAACCCTGGGAAAATCCACTTCCATTACTAAGTGCTGAGACACTTTGTCCAGATGCAGGAGAGTCTCTTTATTGTCCTCTAAAGGTTGATTTGTGCAAAGCATTTCTGAGTTTACTACAAAAGAGAGCAAAGTCAGCATATCAGTACTAGAAAAGAACTTGAAATTTTCTATAGCTTTAATGAGGGAAACCTATTTTTCTCACCCTTTACTTTCAAAGTGGAGAGACCATAAAGGTCTCTAAGTTCAGGAGACTAAAGAGTGAGAAGAGCAAGAGAAAAGAAAGAGAAGCAAAAATGAAAGAGAAAAGGAAAATACTTACGTAAAACTTAGTTTCTTTTGAAATTCCTTTATTTATTATAATTCAGAGGGGTTTTTTCCCCAGAATCATGTGAGGCTTCTGTGTATATGTGCATGCACTTGAGTATGGAAGAGGGAAAAGCTGGGAAGTTAATTTCTCATGAAACTTAAACCAGTTTCAAATCCTACAGATGCCAGTAAAGCTGAGGCTTCGTCTCTATTTTTTTTCAGGACCTTTCTGGTTACATCATCTTTCTTTATCATTGTAAATTCACTCAGTTTTGATTCAGATCAGGTAAAATAGCTGTAAAAATGAGAGACATCTCTTAATTGTCCAAGGTGATGGGAAGGAAAAGGGAGATTGCAATGCTTAGAGATAGCAAAAGGATAGATGTGAGCAAAACGTGTAAGACACTGAGAATAATTCACTTTAGAAAAGCCCAGAAATAGTTACCAGAACCAGACCAGACAAACCAATGATTCTCAGCTGTAGGGTTTCCTGCAGAAAGGAAGTGTTTTTGTCACATTTCAAAGAAGGAATGAAGACAGGCAGAAATTAAAACACCCCAAAAGATACAAAAATTAATCTGATAGACTGTGTGACTTTAGACCTGGACATTGGACCACAATTATTGTAATGTTTGGATGCTTCTGTGGTCCCTTGTATGAATTTAGCCAAAACCACCTCTTTCTGTCCCAAACAATTCCCAGACACTGGTCAGCCTTGTCTCAGTTGGAAGTTTAGGCATGGCCACTACTTTCAGGTAAAAATGCTTGACTGATAGAGATGGGGCCAGGCTGTGCCAGATCACTCATGGCCTGAGAAATCTCTGTATTCTCACTTTGCTAATGCAGCTAAAGGTGAACCAACAGCATTCCTCAGCTTCAGTATAAGAACCTTAGAGTGATTCACCTGTCTGCTGACTGTGGATATCTAGGGTCATTTTAGGTGTGCAGAGACATCCTGCTTCACATGCATCTGCCACTTAGATCAGCATTTAGGGTATACCTCCAACTGGACTAAATATCCAAATCAATAAGACAGTAATTTTTAAAAAACAATTTATTTTAGGTAATATTTCTATTGAGTGGAGAGTGCACATACCTTCTTCTCTCTTCCATTTCACTGTCATATCTAAAATTCAGCCAGGAGCCTGAAAGTCACTTTGATTTGTCTTCACATCTTTGTCTTCTTAACTTGGCCTTGCATCAGAACAACGTTGTTGCTTGTTTTGATATTTTTAAATTTTTAGCAGAATTCTTTTCTTGGTTCCCCCAAATCTCATGTAACCTAGAGTTAGCAGAAAACCCATCAAAATAACCCACATTCTGTGCTGGAAATCCAATACCATAACACATAAAGCTTTCAAATAGAAGATTTTCTGAGATTATACTCACAAGATCTGTGTCTGTTTGTTGGTTTATACCTATAGACTCCCTGACCTCATCAAACACCCTCTAGCCTCACTTTCTTCACTTTTAAAATTGGGTATAAACACATCTTGGGACACTTGTGTCTCTAAGAATATGTAGTGTTTGGAAAGATCAGATATCCTACTAATGCCATCCATCATATAGGGAAAGGAGAGTATCCATCAAAAACTGCAGTTGCAGTTGATCCTTTAACTTCAAGGCTACATTTCATCAGGATGCAAAATCACACCCAGATCTTCTATTTCATATCTAAAAGATAAAGACAGCAGAAAGGCAAAGGGAAAACGACTTTCTTGTAAGCGACGCTTCTTTCACCGCCGAAACCTTATGAAAACAGACACACAGAAAATAATGGGTTCAGAATACTAAAGTCAGGTAATGAAAGCAATCAGCATCCTCATGGATTATTCTGTGTTCTGTCGAGCCATCCAGCTGGTATGAAGCTCCCTTCCCATGAAACTGTTTGAGACAGGAGTTTTGTCGCTCAGCTCCTCGCAGAGCCTGGAGCTGTCAGCCTCCTGCCAGTGCCTGGCATCACGCTGACGAGGTGACACGAAAAGTGACAGACAAGAAACCAGAGTCTCAGACTTTGGGAGCAGCAAGAAGGAGCATCCTTCTTTCCAAAGGGGAAAACGGAGCCGTGAAACGGGTTTTGAAGCTCAGAATGTTTTTTTAAACTGTAACAAGAAACCAAGCCCAAAGATTTACTTGTGGGTTGCCTTCAAAGATGTGCTCACCTCCTTTTATACATTGTTCTCTCTTTTTACTTTTTACACTTCTTTGCTTATCAGGAGGTAGAGCAGCTTCTGTTGTAATTCCAGCGATCTCAGTTCACAGCAGCAGCCTCCTGTTTGGATGCAGGGGCTGGAACAAGCCTGGTGCACAATGAATTTTTGGTGAAACGCCTCTGGTGCCCTCTAGAGTTCCCTGATTTCCAGGAGCTCCCTCAATCTTTGGATTTTGTTAAATGAGAGGGACAGCACTGGTGCCTAATGCTGAGGCACAAGGGAGCAACAAATTGTTTCATTCCTTTTTCTTTTTTTTTTTAATTTTATTTTTGCTTTTTTCCTTGTCTCTTTATTTGCCATAAGTGTTAGAGTGCCTTCTTCTGGACTCTTTCCCTCACTTCCTTTTCAAGGTATTCCTTTTTTAATCTTTCCATAGTAAGTTCTCAATCAGGTTGTCCTGCTCTCCTGATGAACTGAATCCTTTCTAATTTCTAATGTTGCTAAAGGTTTTTGTCATGGGTTTTATAATACCTTTAAACTCACAATTTATGGACTCTAGAAAATAGACAAAAACCTGTTTTCTTTTTTTTTTTTTTTACCTGATTCTTTAGAAACTAAGTTACATAAACATGAAAAAAAATACATTCATCAAAGAAGGGAAAAAATCTTGGAGGGTTCTTAGACTTTCAACACATCACTTAAGATTTCTTAAAGCATTTAAGGCACTCTCATGTTTCCCAAAGGAAAAGAAATGCCCTCCCCTCCTTTTCAAATTAAAAAGCCACAAAAATGATTGTACTTAGTCATGAGCATGTTTATAAATGTTAATTCTTGGTCTTTCTCATTTGAGGAGGACAATAGGGATTCTTAGCTACATTTCCTCACAGGAAAAAAAGTATGGATGGCAGTAAATTGAATGAACCTCATCAGTTTCTTTGTCTTCCCATAAAGTAAAGATGAACCACTAAATGGTCCAATCTTTGGTCTACAGCTCAGAAACACTCCACAATTTTTGGAAGTTTCAGATCTGTTGCCTGGGCAATTCTTCTTAGTGTAGAAAATGAGTCCCAAAGTTTGAAATTTACAGATCTGAAATAGATTATCTTAAATTTGGGGCATCAGCTCTAACACTCTCCTCCTACTTTCTCCATGGCTTTTACATGTGGTAGAAGGAGGTCCATCTGCTTAGGAGGACATGTCCTTAATACACTATGAGCAGAAGGAAAACACAAGGTCCTAGTTTGAAGGCAACTTCTGTACTGTTTGCTACTCTGATCCTATAGACTCTTTATCCCTGTGATATACACTGCCCACGTTCTGATTTTTGACTATCAGTCTAACTTGTGTCATGGTTAGACCTTCTGAAGTAAAGTTATCACCATTTAACTTTCTACACAACCTCCACAAGAGAGACCCTGAAATCAACAGAAGCACCTCAAAGTCAATATTGTCACCTCTACATTCAGATGTTACTTGTGTCAGTGAAGAGACACAAATATTTTACCATTTCCTTTACAACCATTAAACATCATATAATCTCTTACCATCTGTCATCATCTGTGTGCTGCTGAATTTGGATAATCATTGAGTTTTCACAGTCAAAGTTCCGAGAAAATCCCACCAATAAGTTCAAGGTTGCTTTGTCTTCATTACTGTTGTTTTAAAGGACTTACTTATTTAAAATGAGGGTGCAAACATTCAGTGCAGATGGCCTCTTCCCCCCCCACTGAGAGGGAAGCTGTTTCTTTTGCTTCATGTTGGAGCTTCACCAGCCTGGGGTATGGAGGAGTCCTTGAGGTGGTTGCCAAACAAGACTCCAAGCCTTCAGGCACACTTGGATCTTTTCACTTTTAAGTAAGGCCATCATTAAAACATGAGCAGACATAATTGCATCATAGCACTGGGCAGAATTACAGGCAGGTCTGGATGTCCTTAAGCACCAGGCTTTGTAATGTGTTGGCCTGATATTCAGTGCCTTCCTTCTGCAGCTCTCCACCACCAGAATCAGAGATTCCAGCCTTGCCTCTCAGAACAATGAAGTTGGTTTATAGGAGCTGGAGTGGGATGCACTACAAAGCTGAGAATACCCAGAAGACTCCATCATGAAACCACCATGTTTAATTTTTAGGCTTATAAACCCAAATGAAAGTATGATAATGAAAACAACTCCTTTCATAGGTGTGGAGCACACCAAAAATGAGCCAATTTCAGTGTTAGCTCAATTAGCCTGGAAAATCAGGCAGCTAAATTTGACTTTCAGGGAACACATTTGAATGCTCTGCCATTAATCTTCCGTCTGTTATGTCTGATTTAAATGTAAAATCAGATTTTCTCCCAAACTTGAAACTTACTTTCATCAGCAAAGGGAAATTATCCAACTTTCTCGGATTTTTCAAAGACTTTAACTTGCAGAGAAGTCAAGACCACCAAAATTAGAGCAAGGGGAATTACTGATAGAAATGTAAGATAAAGTACAAGATAATATCTCTCGGCCTTTTCGTGCTCATTACCTAAAGTGAGCCTAATAAAATACACCCTCACAGGAGCTTGGCAAAAAGGACTGGTTAGAAATTTTCTATAAAATGATTTCTCTTAATAAGCTTCACAGGAAAATTAAAAGGCTCTGCATATCCTCATTTGTGGAGAAGAATATATTCATCAAGAACTGAAAGTAGAGTTGCCACGAGACTCTGCAGCAGCATTTCACTAAAAAGAGTTGATTTTTTAATAAGAAACACAAGGCTACATTGGTTAGAGCTGCCATATTTAACAGTACTGGTAACTAAAAGGCTAAACTGTAAAGGAAATAGACCCCTTACTCACTCCAAAGCATTCTTTTACTGTGAGCATTAGTTTTCAAACCAGAAGTTTTAGATGCTGCTCTGGATAGAGTGGCAGTATCTGAGTGCTTTTAAGTAAGTTGGATATCTGAGGTTCTCATGTAGTCAATGAAGATCTAGGGCAACATACAGCTGAGCTTTTTTCAGGTGCTATTAGGTATTCCATCAGTCCACTGCTGCTTTAAAAGGGTCCTGGTCCCCTCTAACCCCTCTGTATTATTACCAGTTCATGCAGCACAGATGTCAGGTACCACAGAACATCTCAAATAGCTCCAAAATCACTTTTTTATTTAGGATGGAGTCCTCAGTGTAGACAGGAGAATGGTGCAGCTCACCATAAATGTGCTTTTCTTTTGAATAAATGTGCTTTTTTTTTTTTTTAATGTGCTAATTCATTCTCCAGGCTTCTCTAACTGTATTGAATAAAATCCCAGGACTCAATTCATTTGTGTAAACAATTTGAGATTCACAAGGGTGACCTGCCCAGCGTTAGAACATTGAGAAGCAGGTTGAACTTCAGTCCTATATGATGTATATCAAAACTGTCCAGATGTTCCAGATGCCATAAGACATATTAAAACACTGTAAACTCTTACAGACAGGAAACCACATTAATTCCTCTTTGTTGGTAACAGGAGTTTGACACTGTGGATGTTTATACCTACAAATTGGCACCTACACTTATGTACCTTAACGTTAGATTTTGTCCCATTCTGGTATTTTCTACTGTCATGTTCAGCATTTCAGAACTTTAAAGTCTGCTCCTACCCATAGAGGTTCTGAGACAACCCCTCTAAGTTTTGAAGGTAGTGTTCCCACTTTATTTCTATGGTCTACTGAGCTGTCAAACAGAGTTTTATTCCTTTTCTTCCCAAATTGAAAGTTTTCAAAAATTTTAGGCCAGAAAGTTTCTTTTCCATTTAATCCTGTATTAAAGTTACTATTTACTTGACTTCCCCAGTCTCTGCCCTGAAAGCAGATGGTAGCCAGGTGGGGTTTGTCTTTCTTCCCAGGTAACAAGCAATAGGACATGAGGAAACAACCTCAGGTTGAGCCAGGAGAGGTTTAGGTTGGATATTAGGAAAAACTTAACTGAAAGGGTGGTCAGGTATTGGAACAGGCTGCCCAGGGAAATAGTGGGTTCACCATTCCTGAAAGTTCTCAATTATCACATGGATGTGGCTTTTGGGGACATGGTTTAGTGGTGGCCTTGGCAGTGCTGGGTTGGACTTGATGGTCTTGATGGTATTTTCCATCCTAAATGATTCTATGATTCTATGATTTGCATCTACTGGAAATGAATGAATGAATGAATGAATGAATTAATTAATTAATTAATTAATGGATGAATGCAGATATTGCCAGCTTCTATAATACATACATTAGTTTCTTTTACTTGAAAGATCATAAAGATTTTTACATCTCGGTACAGTCAATTTCCCAAATCAGAACTCAGAAGATCACACAAGCAGTGTAAAAATCATGCAATAACATAAATAGTAATGAATACCTTTAATTTCCATTGCTTACTGTTTTTGCAAACTCCATTTTCATGTCTCTGGACTTCTGAAGACCAAAAATTATGATAAAATTCAACACAAAATCATTAAATCACCTGATTCTAAAGTGACTTGAAAGGGCTTAAAATACTTGTATATATGCTGCTACTGGTCTAGTTTTTACAACTACTTAGAACATGACTTACAGTGATGATGATTTTTATATTTCTGCCATGCCAGGCATATCTAAAGAGAAAATAAAATTAAACTGAGGTATGTTTACCTATTTTTAATGCTAAATTATAAAAATACAGATATTCATAGAAGTCCAAACTTCAAGCATCCAAACTTTATGTGGTATTATTAATTGATGTCTGCAAAATATTGCTTGTAAATATTTAATTATCATTTTCCTCACATTAGTAACTGGGGATAAATATAAATTTCTGCTTTGAAAAGTGCCTGGAGACTGATAGATAAACATTCTAAATGCTAGTTATTTGTAAATAGCATTTTAGAGACCTTTTATAAAAGGCTATGCCACTCCCAATCTGAAATGAAGACATATTTCCATAATGAGCACACATTTTGGTTAGAATTCACATATTTTTGCAGTCTTCCCTAAGATACCAGCTTTCCTTTCAAATAGGTTTCCCATGTCTAACAGACAGAAATGTGACCCAAAAAATATCTTGAGCTTTTTCCATATTTTTTTATATTCACAATATCCTATCAGTTGTCTATGTCCTGAAAAACCACTTTCCCCTTAGTCCCTTCATTTTCACTTGTTTCTAAAAGATCTGGAAACACTGAGAAGCCAAAGTGCAGAGGAGACAGGTCACTGAAGTGAAATATTCCTATTTCTGACCTTCACATAGGTCTCTGCATCAGATAAAGATTTACTGATGTGGTGCCCAAGACAGCTAGAGAGTCACTGTAGGGACAAAATCTTAACTGCCAGGGAATGGGAAACAGTTATTTTTTTCTTATCAGAATCACTACTATGTGGATTTTCTTTTTCCCTCACCCAAGCCAATATAAAGTATTGATTTCTCAAAAATGCCCACAAACTCAAAAAGTAGCTTCTGTTCTTTTCATTTTCTTTCTTCTCTGAGTGGGTTTAAAATAACTAAAAGCACTTTTGAAAAAATTCAATGGCATTTCAATCTTTGAAATAATTTTTAAATTTATGTTTCTAAATGAAAACAAAATTGTAGAAGATTAGGGCAGGGTATTTTGTTTTCACACACCACTTATCAAAATGAATCATTATAACAACGAGAACAACTTGGTTGACCATAATAGCTTTTATGGGTTAATTAACCCTTAATAGGGTTTTTTTGGCCCTTTCATGATCATCTTATACTGTGCACATATTCAGGCAAATGGCACTAAAGCAAATTGCCTAAAAACTGGTTTCTAGTGGCACATCCCATATCCTATGGTAGTTGGGACTTGGTAGTCTTGCATCCAGCTCTGGGGTCCCCAACACAGGAAAGACATGGAGCTGTTGGAGCAAGTCCAGAGGAGTCCATGAAGATGGTAAAAGGGCAGAAGCAGTTCTACTGCAAGAAAAGGCTGAGAGGATTGGGATTACTCAGTCTGGAGAAGAAAAAGGCTTTGGAGAAGCCTTAGAGCTCCTCCCAGGACCCTACCAGACTCCATGATTGCTGGAGAGGGACTTTGGATAAAGGTATAGAGTGATTGGAAAAGGAGAAGTGGCTTCCCACTGAGAGAGGGAAGAGTTGGACGGGATATTGGATAGAAATTCCTCCCTGTGAGGAGGGAGAGACCCTGGCACAGGTTTCCCAGAGAAGCTGTGGCTGCCCCTGGATCCCTGGAAGTATCCAAGGCCAGGCTGGATGGGGCTGGTAGCAGTCTGGGATAGTGGAAGGTGTCCCTGCCCATGGCAGGAAGATGGAATGACATGATCTTTAAGGTCCCTTCCAACCCAGGCCATTCTGGGATTCTATGATTTTCAGAGAGATGGTATCCAAGAGATGGGACCTGTGAAAAACTTGCATAGTTCTGGATCTACAAGTTGCAGCCAGGAACAATGATAATACAAATTCAGTGTTTTTTACGTGTTTAGATGAAAAGTGCAACAGGGCAAATCTACACCAGTAAATTCAACACTATCAGGGAAGCATCATTAGAATTGTGTTATTTTTGCCAATAATTAGTTAGGATTGTCCATTAATTCAGCCTAACTAAACCAGCCCTATGTGAAACATTTTCTGTTCATCACTTGAGCATGAGTATTGGCCAAGGGTGTTGGCCAGGGTCTATTCCCAACAGGAATTTCAGATCTCACCCTATTGGATGGTCCAGTTTAGCAGCAAGGAAATGGCCAAGTCATGCCAATTGTGCTGAGGGTTGGAGATGGTATCCTTGGCTTTGCTGAATTTCCTAGTGCAGATGCAGCCATACCTTTATAAATGGGTCGTGTTTAAGAGCTATAATATCACAGGTTCATTAAGGGTGGAAAGACTTTCAAGATCATCAAGTCAACCAAGTATGATCCAGAATTGTGAATAAACCAGGCAGAACTCTTTTTATTTACCGAAGAAGTGTGAGCCAATCTTCATGACACAGGAAAATTAGCAATGCTGGAGAGCCAAGGGCATGGATTCTGTCTTGGCTTCTCTGAAGTCAACAGCCCTGTGTCAGTCTGCACTTGCTGAGAGTGTGTCCCATGGTGTTTCAGAACTGAGGCTCCACCAAAAACAACCTTTGAAGCTGTATGCAGTCTGCTCTTTGGCTCTATTCCTTTCTTTTCTGTTTCTCCCACAGGTAATAAATAGTTTAGGGAGCAAATCTTGAATTTCACTATAGCAAAAATGTGAGTACTGTAAACTCCTCGGTGTTTGCGAGCGCATTGATATTTATGTGTGTGTGTATTTCTTTCCCTTTTTTTTTTTTTTTTTTCCTTCTGTCTCCTTCCCACTTGTAGTTTGATCACTCATGGTTTTGGAACTCCTGCAATATGTGCTGCCCTAAGCACTTTCCAAACTGTTCTCAGTGAAATGCTGAACTACTTGGAAAAGCACACATCGCACAAAAACGGAGGAGCGGCGGAATCCGGCCAAGGACACGCCAACTCGGAGAAAGCCCCCCTGCGGAAAACTTCAGAGGCTGCTGTGAAAGAGGGCAAAACAGAAAAGACAGACTAGCTACATCAAACAGAATCTATTTCGAGAGAGTCTTGCTGCTGATATTTTTTTTAGATATATATATCATTGAGGGCGATTTATCTCCAGTGGACCAAATCTCAAATAAAAAAAAAGAAAAAAAAAAAAAAAAAAAGGGGGGAAAATAAAAAAAAAAAAAAGGAAAAAGAAAAAAAAAAGAAAAAAAAAAAGAAAGATTAAAACAGAGAGAAAGAGAGAGCGTGCGAGAGGAAAGTATTCAACCCTAAGAACAGCAGTGTACAGTAATTGTGTGATGAAATTGTCACTTTTTTAAAAATTTATGTTGCTCTAAACTGCTTTTTTGTGCACGTAGTATTTGATTGTTCTGAATGATACACTAACACTGTTTTTTATAAGCACTTCTGGACTTGGCTGAGGTGGCACATGAAATTTGAAGCACTTTCTTCTCTGGCAGCAGGGTTAGGGTCAGTGCATCAGTTGTGGGACACACAGTTCCAGCATCCTGACTTTGCTTGCATGCTGGATAGATTGAAAGAAGGGCTTCCTCTGGTCCATCAGAAATGCCTGATCTACTCACCATTGGGAAAACAAAATGGAAATCTGGAAAAGGAGGAATTCTTGGATCGTGGCACAAATGAACCGTCCTGTACATGGGAATGTACAGTAAAGCTGCACTGGAATGAGGCCAGAACCTGTTGGGAATCTGTCCTGACCATTCAAGCAGCAGCTATGGTGTCTCTTGTGAGAAGAGCGTGGCAGACTGAAAGGAAAACAAACCTTGATAGTCTCAGTAAGAGCCCTGATCCCTCTGTGAACTTCAGTTTAAATGACAGCATGGGCTTCTGTCCTCTATTTTCTCAGCCCCTGGTCCCACAGCACTCTGCCATACCTGGGTCTCTCTTCAACACAATCAATGCAGGCATTTGGAGTCACCTTTTGTGTTGCTTTGATTTTATGATGCTTTCTGTTCTTCAACAGCTTGTTTCTGCAGCTTTATTGTCTTTATAAATCCAGATGAGGTGCAGAGGTCTAACAGAATCCACTCACTGGAAATAAAATAAAAAACAAAATGACAAATAAGACAGATTGGCTTAGTCTACAGCAGCTGAGTGGAATAACCTTGCTAATGTACTTTTGAAATCCTATTTTGCCACACATCCTTACACAGAAAACATGGGAAGTATAGTTTGAGCTTAAGACTCTGAGTCTAGGGACTTTTTCCAGTCACATTCTGACTCCTTCAAAAGACCTTTATTCCATTCTTTTTTCTTGTTTCTCTGACATCACCTTATTGAGAAAGTTAGGAAGGAATAGTATTACTCTGAGGGCTTGATATTGTCCATCTAAACTCTGTTTAAGACCAGCAGAACCAGATCTTTTCTTCCAAGGGACAATTCAACTCTCTCTGTGGTAGGAAAAAATAGTTGTTCATGTGTAAATGTTTGGAGCCATTTGAGATGTTTTAGGTATCTAAGACAGCCACAGAGTTGTGACAGTTATGACATGAAACCTTTAGGAGAACTGGACTCACCTGGAGGAGGAGCTGGAGGATCCCAGAGACAGCACTAGATAACTGTGGGTGACAAAAGATGTCACACACATTTTCACTTTCTAGAAGTTGTTAGTGTGTGTAACACCTTGGCTGATCAGTTTAGACTAAACCTAGAGACTGTTACAAATAGCTGAGGTGTTTAGAGCCAGATGCAAGGATTCAAACTGAATTAACAAGGCCACCCTCACCTTCCAAATTATGGAGGGCAATAAAGCTATGATGGCATGATGGCATTCCCCTCAAGGTCAGTAAGGACATTGCCATCACCATGAGAAAACACCCTAGAAAGTAAGGAGTCCTTGATTCTGTATTTAAAGAAATCTGGGAAAAAATTCCTATGCTTTTGTCCAGATTTGTCCTAGCTCAGAGTAGGTGTATAACTCAGATTCCTGCTTTTGTGCTGTCCAGTCACCATCCTGTGTTGAGGGAAACAGGGGGATCTCCATGGGACTCCATCTCCTTAACACACCAAGATCAGATAAGTGCCTCAAAAATTTAACTTTATTAAATGAATTTGATGAGTTTGTACCAGTACTTCTGGAGAAATCAAATGAACAGTCCTCAGAGATGTCTTCATCAGAAACATTGTGGAACTGTCCTAGAACATGAAATACTTGGTGTGGAAATAGGTAAACATGATTAAAAGCAAAAAGCAAACTCATTCTGCTTTTTCTATTGCCCAGACTGAAGGGAATGGAAAAACTAAAAGTTTGACTGTGTCAGATATGGAGATTTGCCACATCTGTAAAATATGTGCAAATTAAAACAATTTAATTTGAACCTCTACTTCAAAATGTGGATAAATTTAAATTATATTTTATTTGGGAAAAAAAATACAAGGAAACATTTTTAAAAATCCTTTTCCATTTTTTCCACTAAAATATCAACTTTTTGGAGAAGGAGGAATAAATGGTTGGGCAAATAAATCTGTGAAACTGTTGGGAAAGCAGCATTTTACTACCATCAAATTAAAATGCTTAACATTGGAAAATTATGTATGCAACATTATATGAAATATTTGCCTATTCAGGATATGGTCCCAACAATAATTTATTTCAAGACTTGTGACTCTCACTGTTACATAATCACTATGAGTGTCTGCTCTGCAGGCAACAGATTATTTTTGGCCTGGATTACCCTTTGATCTATTACTATTAATAAATCTGAGCACACTTCAAGCCCCAGAACTTCCAGTTTTTGGCATAATGACCCCTGTATATTTTTGTTATGGTTCCATACAGATCTGATTCAACCTGATTGAACTGCTGTATGCTCTTATCATTAAGAAGTTCTTTCTGTTCCCATGTCAAATATTCTGATTTTTCCTTTAGTGTAGAAGCACATTTTAATAGCAAAATTCTTTTTAAAATGTGTTTGCGAGCTTGCTGACATTGACAGGCTCTCTATTTTTTATTTTTAATTGCACTTAATAATTTTATTGAGCAAACAATATTTATCACTGCTTTTCTGCTGAACTAGCTATCTGAGCAGTTTGGTGTCAAGATGCCTTTAGTTTTTGACATGGGAACTTTCAGTGAAGTTTTAAGCAATGAATTCACTGATGTTCCTGTTAAAATCTCAGCCTAGGTTCTCCTCCACTGGCATTCCCATGCTGTCCATGGGAACGTGCTCATGTTTGAGGGTTTTATTATTTCCTTAGTCCTTGTCTCTGTGGAAACATTTCCATCTCAAAACACTTTCACAACCTGGATAAACTTGAAGGAAGTTCATGATTTGAAGTTAGTGGGTGCTATCTAGTGTCAGATTGAAGTATACTTTTACCTCTTTGATTTGGGAATGTATCTGATCAGAAAAAGAGGGGGAAAAATAATCTTTTAAGAGATTATGGAAGTGTTTATTCAATGTCAAAATCATTAAAGGAGTAGAGAAAAATTTCCCAAGTTCCATGGCCAGGCCAAGGAGTCATTATGATTGTTGGACCCCAAAATTTGATTCATAATCCAAGTGCTGTGTGAGTAGTTGGATTCTGTTGTGCTTTAGCCCATTTCTCAGCATGAGTTACACCTTTCCCATCACCAATCTCAAAACATTTTTAGTCAATCCCTGAACTTACTCCTTATCCTAAGTCCTGGCACATTTGACTCACCAAGAGCAGCTTCTGACACTTGGATTTATTAACTAATGACTCATGGAGCAAACACACTGACTAACTACAAAATTATTTTTCTGGAGCAAGGTGTTACTCACTGTGAGCACAAACAGCTCTTGTGCTGACTAAGCTTAGAAGGTGAGTCTGGCAGAGCAGGAGTAGAGTTCTCACCTCTGCCCTGAGATTTGGTTTTCTGTTCACACAACTCTCATTTAGCACCATTACATGACAGACATGTAATGTAACAAAAATAAATTTTTATCAGATGCTGAGAGCTGGAACAGAGTTCACATGGCCTGTTAAGGAGAGAGAGCCACAGACAAGCAGTGATGACTCTGCCACCTACAACTGAAGGCTGTCAGGAACTTTGTCCTTCGTGCTGCCACCTTTAACCCTAACTTCTTCTAGGTGTCATTCTGTTGCCTTGGAGAACTGGCAGAAGGGGTGAATTTGGACCTTTCATTTGCTTCCTTTTTAAAGATAAACACCAACATTTGTTGGGAAAAGACTTCAGCTCTCCAAATCAACGTGGAATCTGCTCTTTGAAGCTTCTCTTTGACTTTTCCTAAAACCAGAAAAATCTGCTACAAAGCAGGCACAATGTATAGTACTTCCAAATCCCAGACCTCTGTGTAAATATTTCCCCAGTTCATCTCTTCCTTTGGACGTGACTCAGTGGCACAGGCGCAGCTCACAGTTTTGCAGCCAGGCTCAAGAAGGGCTATTTATTGTCCTAAGAGCCAGTTTGAACTTTACAATCTCTAACTGCTATTTTTTGTTTGTTTGTTTGTTTCCTAATACCAACAAGCAATTTTGGTCTTCGATGTCTTAGGTATCCAAAAGGGCTGCTGGTGAATTCCAAGGTCATTTGACTTTCATTTATCCTTTGAAGAAATAGTTCTGCTGCTCTGATTCTTTATTTCTAGGGACAAGAAGAAACAGCATTAGTAGAAGGCACAAGCCTGCAACACAAGGAAGAATCAATAAATTATACAGGAACTGTATTTATAAAATTATTCTTTGCCCCTGCCCTCATTACAGGTTTGACAAAATTTCACATATAGCTGTGTGGGGAATGAGGGAGGAAAATAAAGTCATTTTCCTTGGCCAGGTGAAGGTAATTTGGAGAGGTCTGATCTTTTTTATTGCTATTCTTTACTTTTCTTTATTTTGTACAATGAATTCTGTTCTGTACAGCAGCTGTTGTGATTGTATTTCAATGTGAGTGCGCACTTGGTCACCAACAAACAATGTCCTATTAATTGCTTTGGAGTTTTGGTTTGGTTCTTTTCCTTCCACTTAATTTAATTTATAATTCAGTGGTGAAAAACATAATCTTTTATATTTCTATTTCCTATACAAGCTATCTGTTTTACATGAGTCTATGAAGATAATGACCACATTTGATCAAACATTTCACGGCAATAAAATCTATGTTGATTTAACCCTGATCTGTCTGGTGCTTCAAAATAATTTCCATCTCTGAGTAAAGATAATCAAACTTGACCAGGAACCAGATCTATGACATTACAAGACCTAGAATTTTCATCCAACAGGTAAGGCATGCAAAGCAGAGAAACAATAAAAATATTATTCTGAAACTACATCAAGGAAATCAGTTTATACAGAGATTAAAGTTGGGATTTATCCCACTTAAATGTGACTATGTTAAATAGTTATGTGATCTAGAATCTGTTAACCAGATTTAATGTTTTTGTGTGAAGAGAAAGATCAATGCAAGGAAATGTGTGTTGTGAATCAGGAATCCAAACTGGTTGGGATGATTTATATTAGGTAAGTAGTAGATTAGATTAGGAAAAGTAGTAGGAGTCCTCATGTCTATTAACTCATAATATGGATGCACTCTAGAAAACTTGCTAACCCTTAATATGTAATATTTAGAGGCCCTCAGATGTGCTTTTCCCATAAATGCACAGAAAAGTTGGGTTGTGACAATGCTGGCAATCAAATCTTCATTCCCACAGCCTCAAACTAATTATTTAATCTCCCTGAAATTTTACAGCAATTCATTTCCAAGTCCTGCTTCAGCCAAGGGTCTGGGCTAATTGCCACTGCTCCCACTCAAGATTTTGATTCCAATATTGTGGCATGAAGTTTGACCCTTTCCAGGCAGAAACAAACATAAAATAAAAAGTTTTTAGATGTAAATAATATCCTTTTTCAGGTATGACTTGAAGCAACTCTATCTCAGAGGTTTAGCCAAACTTTCCAAAAACACATGGATTTAAATTTTTCACTAAAAATTAAAAATAACAAAAAAAAAAAAAAAAAGCAAAATTATGTGGTTTTAACAGCAATTTTATACACATACATATTCAAAACTATTTGGGAACCTGTTGGCAATCCTTCATTCTGTGTTGTTCAGTGCCTCTTTCATAACTGATTTTCTTAGCAATTCTAGACAACACACCAAGGGCAAAGATGTAGGGGCAGAAACTTCAGAAGAGTTTCAGATAGAAAAGGAAATGTGTTGGGAGGAGGTTCTCACATATTTAAACCAATTATATCCAACTGTCCTTCTGTTGCCTAAAAAATGAACTCTCAATAATTAATATTACCCTGGTAATCTTCTAGGAAATACAATTCCCCAGCTGTTACAGTGGATACCTCTAATCAATTCTGTATGTGCTCTTCTCCAAAATCAGAGGAAATGCAATGGTGACAAATTCATCTGTATTTTAAACAGTCATATGAGAGGTTGCATTTCCTATCTCTCCTCACTTTGGTGTGTTAACTTTTCCACATAGACCATTAAAACAAAAAGAAGACAATTCCACTGAGATTTGCAGAGGTACAGTGCCAAAGTACAAGTCAATGCTCAAAAGTAGCCTCTAAGTTGTAGACAGAGCACCATACAAGAAGATGAAAAGGAAAAAACAGTAATAGAAAAAAATTAATCTTTCTCAGATTTTATATGCAAACAGCATATAGGGAGCTTGGGCAAATTTGCATTCAAAGTAAGTGACCAGGCAAAAAGTGGATCAAATCTGTAAAATACCAAATGTCCTGAACTCCAGGAATTAGCAGAGTTGTTTGAGTATGTATGGCAGTATTATGCCTTGTTTCAACAGCAGAGCTCCCACTTTTTATAAGGGCTGGGTATTTATATTTGGCTGGAAAGTACAGTTTAGTTTCTAGGCAAGGACCAAAAACTTAATCTAACAAAATCTAACCTCTTAACTCCTGTTCAGGTTCACCTTCCCATAAAAGAACATGAATAAGAAATTAATGGGAAATTCAAGCCTTAATGGAAAGGGCATTTTGCTCTGGGCAGAGTTTATGTTGTGGAGTTTTTTAATGGAAAGATATTTGAATTAGTGATATATAAATGCAGCTCCTGAAGCAACTCAAAATGTCAAGACTTGGAGGCTGGCCCTGTCTGCCCTGTCTGACTCCCACTGCTTTTCCAGAAGGATCAGGGTCTTACAGCTTCACTGTATCTGTCAGTCCCTTTGGATCCACTTTGGATTCTCAAGGAAACATGAAATGGTGCTGAGCATCATCTCTCAGCAAGAATGAATGTACATTGCATTTGTCTGTCCACATGCACAGTAGCAATATTTTGGTTCAGAGGCCCCCACCTTAATCTACATCTTAATCTGGAGAAAAGAAAGCTGAGGAAGACCTTTTTGGTTTCTACAAGTACCTGAAATAAGGTAGTAATCAGGTGGCTGTCAGTCTCTTCTCCCAGGTAATAAGTGACAGGAAGAGAGGAAATGGCTTCCAGTTGAACCAGGGGAGATTTAGATCAGATATTTAGAAAACTTTCATCATGGAAAGTGCTGTAAAGCATTGGGAAAGGCTGCCCAGGGACATGGGGGGAAATGGCATGTGGAAGTGTCACTTGAGGACGTGGTTTAGAGGTGAACATGGCAGTGCTGCTAGGACTTGATGATCTTAAAGGTCTTTTCCAACCTTAAAGATTCTATGATTCTGTGATCCAAAGTCTTAGACCAGGCATGTGATGGCAGGAAGATGATCCCATTACTGCTATCACCCCTGAGCTATCTAGTTATCACATGTGGGTTTTTTTTATTAATTAATGCTTTTAACACAAATATTAATGAACCACTCTGGGCCATCATTATGGTCAGATAAATTAAAGTGTTATCAAAGCACTGAACTTTTGCCAATTAACATGCAGTGTGAAGCCAGTAATGAAACTACACAGAAAATTAGGAATGGCCAGTAGAGAGCATCTTAGTGGAACTGGGTACTCTGTGAATAAACTGCTGGAAGTATGTCAAAATACTATCTCCTTATTTGTCACATTTGGATCTGAGAAATAAATGGGTAAACTTTCCCCTGAAAATTGCTTATGATGTGAAAATAAAAATGAAAGATAAGCAAACAGATAAAAATCTTGCACAATTAGCTATGAACAGATATATGAGGAAAATGGCTTAAAAAAACTATGATTTTTGAATCACATTAAAAGTTTATGTTTCTCCCCCTTTATTCCTATCTATTAAAACAGAAACCAGAAATCCTGTGTGGTAAAACCACTTTAGAAAACTGCATTGAGGAAATGTGCTTGTGGTGGCACCAACTGTTGTGAGTGAAAAAACAAAAAACTTTCATGCCTGATTAACCAGCCAAGTGTACTGTAGCAACAGAAGAAGCTTTTGTGGACCCACTTTTTCACTTTTGTAGCAAAATTAATAGAGACCATTGACCTTTGCCTGCTTTTCCTTGTTACCATACAATTAGTTTTTAACTCCTTTTAATCTGCCTTTCACTGAACCCCTAAACAAAAGCACAGCTCTGCACATGTTTCTAATTTTAGACATAGAAGTCAGGTATAAATTTAGACAGGTTTGTTAGTGCAACTCCATTGAGGGAGCTTAGTTTGATTAAACACCTAACTTTCAAGTAGGAAGGGAAAAACCCTACACTAAATTTATCTTCAGCTAAAATTAAATGGGAGGAACTTCTAATCACCATTGGTTCAGCTCAGGACTGAAATTGGTGCCACTAAAGAAAGAGTTGCAGCAACCTTATCTGTTGTCCATCCTGTCCTCCAGTTTTTGGGTTCAATTAATCCATCAGACTGGGCAGTGTTTCCAATTGCAGTCTGTTGGTGTTCTAGCCTCTACTCCAGATTCTGCATTGTTACTAACCTGCTGAGTTATCTCAAGGTTGTTGTCTTAAGCAAAAAAACAAAGGGAATTAGGACACCTCAGAAATGGCCACTGAATAGACAAGCAAGAATGAGCACAGGAAGAGTATTCCTCATAGAAACCAACAGGCTCATAAAAAGTCTACAGCAGTGGGAAACCAGGCACAGATGAAGTTTTGAATTATTTGGTTTATGAGTTGGTTGAGTTTTTTTTTCATTAGTATTTCTAAACAGACTGATCTCTGAGGCAAACTGTCACAGCATGGCCACACCTGTACAATTAACCTTCAGCTGGAAACCAGACAGGGAATTGATCCTTAGACTGCTGTGAAGGTGTTTCCACCACAAATGTGGTAAATTCACTGACATGTGATGTATTCTGCAAGAACACAGACACAGGGCCAGATTATCTATGTGCTTTTCCAGCTATTTCAATCAACAAAACCAATATTTTAGGCAGTGAATATATTTCAGTCCTTATTTTTTAGTACATTTCAGCTCTGTGCGGTTTTTGTTGTTTTATTTTTTTGTTAATTGCCTGCCAAAACTTAAGCTGCATCTCATTCATTACTCATTCAATTATGATAGGAGATATTGATTTGGATTTTGACTTTTCAATCTCAGCTGCTGTTAGTAACTTCTGGGCAGCATTTCTCAGGAGTTTGTAGCCTCAGCTTTCATAAGCAGCTTCTTGCCACTTAGATGCTTCTTTTGAGTAGTGGATTATGTTTCACTACATAAACTGTTCCTATCAGTCACTCCTGACACACAGATCATCTTGAACTTTGTGCAAAGTGCAGTAAAGACGGCCTGCCCTCAGGAAGGTCATTAAAACATTCCATTAAATATTTGCACATAATTCAGATCAGACAAACGTGCCACAGCAACTATCAACAAGGATCATGTGGGGACAGAGCCAAGGATGAAGCCAAAGCCAAAAGAAGTCAATCACAAACTAGCTTTTGGAGTAAGGTACATTTTTCATTTCATTATGTTGAAATAAGTGTTACAGAATTATGATGTGAATCTCCTGCAGCTCCTGTGTCATATCTGTCAGCCCCATATTTCAGGATCTTGTCAGGATCAGAGGAAACCTCAGTGAGGTGAACATTCCCAGATTCCAATGTGAAAGGCTGCATCAACTGTAACTGCTGAATGACCCCAGGATCAAAGTAAAAGTCACACCTTGCAGACAAAATAAACACCTATATCATTCAAATTATAATAATGTGTGTCAATGAAGATGATCACTGTAAAAAAGTAAAAATAAAAATAAAAATAAAAATAAAAATAAAAATAAAAATAAAAATAAAAATAAAAATAAAAATAAAAATAACAATATAAGAAGTCTGTTTATATCCCAAAATTATAAAGCTTTTTTCTAGTGTTAGTGTCACTCTAATAATTATTGGATGACAAATAAACGCTGATTCACTGAATAGTATTTAAAGATTGTTAGATAAAATGTGTCTGTTATAAACCATGGGGAACAATGTCCTCTAAATACCAATTCAAAGAGAATCTCCTCATTTCCTCCTTTCACCTAGTTACTGAACAGCCCAAAAGAGTGATAACTCCTTTTATTTTCCAATATCACACTACATCCTCGATTTCTGGTTCTCAAGTACCTTGGGGCTATCTTAATGACCCTGTTCAGCCTTTACTTGAGTCAATAACAAAATCCCCATGGACTTCAATAGGGCCAGGATTAATTCCAGACAGTTCTGTTTATTAGCAATATTTTTCCCCTTATTCTATGGGACTTTTTGTATTCCTCACAAAAGCAATGCAGCATGGCCTTCCCCCTTCAAAAGGGGTGGTTGCACCCAGACTGCACAGGAGGAAAGATCTCTGATGTGTGCTATCCCTTGGGAGACTGTCAGCTAATCCAAGCCAAAACTTTGCCAGGAGTTCTTCTAGCATTAGAAAAGTATGGGAGATCAGTAGAGACAGCAGAGCAATGCTCAAGCTATTTACTGTTTTATTATTCCTTCGTTACTTCCCCAAAATTCTCATTCTCAAGCAAGACAGTGACAACACAGCTGGAATCTCTTTAGCCCCTGAAACCCACGTGGCTGTCCCCAAACATCTCCTGTCCCACTGAAAACCTGTCCTACAAGCACAGTGTGTGTCACTGCACAGCTGAACAGCACCCAGCCTGTTCTGGGAGGAATGGGCACCAGCCCATGTATGATTACTGATCTGATTTCAATGTGTGCTTGCTGTATATATAAAAGTGTGTGTTATCCACACAAGAGTTTTGTTTTGTTCCTTGTATATCAGTTTCTGCTCTGCAGGGAATCTGTCAGATCATTATTTGCAATTGCTCTCATTTCATACCCATGTTGAATGACCAATGTGGCACAAGGAGTGGAAATGTTTTGGGCTTTTTCAGGTGAGTTTTGGTTTTCTTACATCTAACACGTGGGGTTTTTTCTATAGTCCATCTGAAATAATGGAAAGCCACTATTTCCATGTTTATGACATTTCAAGTATAAGAAAAAAGGGAGAGGGAAGATGTTAATAGCAGGGATCAGTATAGTGCAAAATCAAACCAGAGCAGCAGGTCCTGTAACCTCTCACAGCAATTATTAACTAGTGCTTCCAAAGAAGAAAACAAATGCTATGGATAAAAAACAAAGGAATAATTTCATCTGTGGTTACACAATATTCTACAATATGACAACTTGGGGAGCTTTCAAAGAAATTATCAGCTGTCTGGAAAATAAATATTTCCTTTTCTATGACTTGGTGAAGCATAGAAGCTAATTTGTAGCTAAAATTTTCAAAATATGAACAGAAAAATTCCACATAATTAGATACTTAACAGTCTGGCATCAGTTCTGTTCCCACTAATGAATTATCTGACTGAGGACTCAATTAATAAAAAAATTAAAGGAGAATAATGTAATTAACACTAATCAATATGGGTTTAGAGAAAACAAATGCTGTCAAATAAACTTGTTTTTCTTCCTTTTAATGTGATGACAAATTTGATCAAGTTCTAGAGCACATTTTACTTGCAACAAGGATGTTTACTACAAATATAACAATCCATTAAAATACTAAGTGCCATAAATGAATATAAATCTATCTAGAAACTGATAAAAAGAGATAATAATGATTAAACACGTAAATTCTTAAGAGTTTCAGGTTTCAGTTCCTGCCCTGACAATAGTTATTTATGAGAATAATAGTCATTTATGAGAATAAATAATGGCATTGATGATAATGTTTGCAATTTCATTGAGAGATTGCAGAAAAAACTGGTTAAGAGGTAAAATTATCTGGATTGTTCAAGAAGCTGGATGTCAGTAATCAGCTTATTAAAAAATGAAAAAAGAATTTCTACATCTTGGAAGAAAATATGTATTTTTTTCCCCATGAGATGGTGGAGGTTGCTCTGGAAAGCAGCAGCTCTGAAAGGGAATTTTTGGTTGTCAATGATCCACCAAGCATGAGCTTGAACTTGAGGGCAGAAGGCCAAGTGTCTTGTGTCTGACTAAACAAAAGGATATCATGTACTTATTCATAAAGCTCATGTTGCATCTGTCACAGGAATGAAGCAACAGCACATGGAATATGAGGCTTATTTCTGACACATGCCTTTCAGAAAGCTGTTGGTGAACTGAGTGAAGGGATGTGGCATCCCCTGCGGCCACCAAGCATTGTCTGAATCTTTACAGAAAATACCTGGGCTCCTGGTGGGCACCCAGCTGGATGTGAGCCAGCAGTGTGTCCTTCACAGCAAGGTGGGGAAGGACCAGGTGTGTCCTGGACTTCACTGGAGGTGCTGGAAACAGGTGGGAGGAGATCACTGCCCTGCACTCAGCACTGGGGATCTCACAGCTGTGTCCAGCTCAAGGCTTCTCAGTGCTAGAGGGACTTGGACAGACTGCAGAGAGTCCAACAAAAGAGCCCTGAGGGGATTAGGGGTCTAGAGATTAAGGTTTATATCTCATGAAGAAAGGCTGAGAAAGATCAGCCTTGAGAAGAGAAGGCTCAAGGGGAATTTTATCCATGTACCTAAATCCCTGAAAGGAGAATGCAAAGAGAACAGAGCCATGCTTCTCTCAGTGGTGCCCAGTGAAAGGACCAGAGGTCAAGTGCATCCACTGATACTCAGGAGGGTCCTCTGTACAGCAGGAAACACATTTTTATTGTGAAGGTGGCCAAGCACCAGCACAGGTTGCCCAGGAAGGTTGTGAACTTCTCTCCCTGGAGCTATTAGAGCTCATCTAGACATAGTCCTGGACAGCAGGCTGGGTGGCCCTGCTTGAGCAGAGGGGATGAGCCAGGTGGCCTCCAGAGGTTCCTCCCCACTTCAACCATTCTGTGATTCTGTGAAATCCATAAAATGAAAGACAAAACAAGCTTAATTTATTAATCTTAACAGCAAGGTGACACAGGGACCTGCAAGAGTTAACAGATACATCCTATCAAAAGATTTTACAGTTCAAGGGTTCAGTTTCAATAAAGAACTGAGTGGAAAACAGATTTATATCTTTATCAGATGTAGTGATTAAGAAAGGAACAATTCATTAAATTAGACAAATATTTTATGTCCATGGCCTTAAAAAGTAAAACCAAGACATTGTTATTATTAGTGCTCTGCAGGAACACTGTGGCTCATCCAACAGTTGTTCCATGCAGATTTCTGGCCCGTGTTCTGCATGAGTTACATTAACTGAGCAATGGCAGTTTTGTTTCCACAAAGCTGTGATTGTCCCATGCTTCCTGGTCTATCTTGTTTTCATTCATTTTCATGACTTACACAAAATAGATTTGCTGCTCTACTTTAGACTAATTCCATATTCAGAGGATGCACAAATGGAATCCCCTAGGGAATTAGAGAAGCTGACCAAACAGCAACACCCTTCACTTGCACAAGAGATCCTACATGGCATAAGGAATTTTGACATTACAGGGAACTGTGTTGGATGTTGTTCTTGGTACTGCAACATTGATCTCTTAATTTTTTTTAGCAGGAATCTTCCTGATGTTCCTGCATCTGGGATGTGGTCAAGTTGGTTTTGATTAATTGTGTTCAAGGCCAGGTTAGACAGGGCAACCTGCAGTGGTGGAAGGTGTTCCTGCCCATGGCAGGGGTTAGAATTAAAAGATTTTTAGGGTCTCTGCCAACATAAACTATTCTGGGATTCCATGATTCTATAAATGATTAACAATGAACAAGGTAAGTGAAAATGAAATTTCAGTAAAAAAATTGGTGTGGACAAGGAGCAATCCAAGTAGGGGTGGGAAAGGGAAACATTCTCCTGAATTCCAGTCCCACTCTCCACCACACTGACTATTCATACCCCATATGCTTTAAGAGTATTTCTAGTTTATATTTTCACTGATGTTTTACAGATCCATCATTAACTTATAATCAACACCAGTTATAAGAGGGGCTTTATTTGAAACAAAAGACTGAAACAAGGTTGATCATCTAAGGAACCTTGACACTGCTCTTGTGATTCCAGCCTGTGAGAAAACTCAATTTAAAACTCCTGGGGAAAAGTGGGTCCCAAAAAAAAATTGTGATTACCTTGTCAGAGGAAAAATTGACCATGATAAACATTAATAACAAAGACCAATGTTGTCAAAGTGGAACAGCAATTCTGAGAGTCATTTTTTTTAAGGAGTATTGTCATTACATCTTTAGGAAAATATTCTGAAACTCCATAAATAAATCTGCTTACCAAATTGGAAATTTTCATCTTTTTTGCATTGTAAGTTCTCTTCTGGTAGCCAAATTAAATCATTTAGGTGTTCATTTCAAAACTAGGAGTGGGAGAAAAGCTAAAATTTGAATTTTCAAATTTCTCATTTTGATAGTGGAGAGCGAAATGTTTAATTTCTGTTAAAAATTATTCATTTACACTTGCTCATTCTTAGCCTGTTAGGCCAGAAACACTGATTTTTTATTGTGTTTCTGCATTTATAATATGAAAGCAATGATATACAATTACCTTAGGATTACAACTCTGCATGTTTATAATAATATTAATATCATATTCTATCACTAGAATGAATATTGCATGGAAAGCAGTGAGGATGCAGTTAACCCAAATCAAACAAGTTTGCACCTAATTTTTTAGGCTATATTTAAAATATTTGCCATGGCTTAACTTTAAGTGGACTCTAAATCAAGGTGTTCATATTGATTCAGATTCCTGGGAATAGTTTTCCTGCCCCCCAAACTGTGCCTGGAAGCTGCCTGAAATTTCTGATATGAGCCAAAACCATGTCAGGGTCCTGTGAACTTCTGAGGAATAGGAAAATTGAATAATCAGAAATGTTCCTTGTCAGAGGGAAGGGAAGGGAAGGGAAGGGAAGGGAAGGGAAGGGAAGGGAAGGGAAGGGAAGGGAAGGGAAGGGAAGGGAAGGGAAGGAAGGGAAGGGAAGGGAAGGGAAGGGAAGGGAAGGGAAGGGAAGGGAAGGGAAGGGAAGGGAAGGGAAGGGAAGGGAAGGGAAGGGAAGGGAAGGGAAGGGAAGGGAAGGGAAGGGAAGGGAAGGGAGGGAAGGGAAGGGAAGGGAAGGGAAGGGAAGGGAAGGGAAGGGAAGGGAAGGGAAGGGAAGGGAAGGGAAGGGAAGGGAAGGGAAGGGAAGGGAAGGGAAGGGAAGGGAAGGGAAGGGAAGGGAAGGGAAGGGAAGGGAAGGGAAGGGAAGGGAAGGGAAGGGAAGGGAAGGGAAGGGAAGGGAAGGGATCTAAACCCCCTCCATTACTTGGGCTAAAGTCCCAGAAAGCCACAGTGCAGTATATGAACAAAATGAAGGGAGAATCCAGGGAATGGTGTAACTCCAGATACATTATGAGCAATTTTGGAAGCCTGAAATGCATTTCCCCTATAGATGCAGTTTGCTGACTTTGCTATGTCTTCTTTCATGTACCCAGAACTTTTTCTCTCCCTAAAGCATTGCCTGTGGTCATATTTTCTGAGTGCCTACTGTGAGAAAGAGAGTTAAGAGAGTGGAGAAATTAAAAAGCAATGGGGCTAGGAGTGATACTGGAGGAAAAAAGTTATATTCTCAAAACAGATAATGGGCCAGGTCTTAATTATTCTTCTCTCCCCTTAAAACTGATTAACTCTTTCCTGCCATGAAATTTAAATACATCATTTCCTCTATTGCCTACATACTAAAATGGAAAAAGTAAATATCCTCACATAATTATAATTTAAATATTGTTTTTGGCTAAATCACATGCAAACACTTTGTATCTACATAAGTACAGCTGAATTAAATTAAACTAATAAAAATGGAATCTCCTAACTTCCTGACACTTTAAATAGTCACTAGAAGTGAGATGTCCCTTTAATGTGTGCAGTTTGCCAATTCTTGATTTTGTGACTCTATTTAGATATAGAGGGAGGAGTGTTTGGGAATGGGAAAAATAGAGAAATAAAAAGGATATGCTTTATTCAGATACAAAAGCTAATTTCAGTGAATGCACATATCCCAGCTGAGAAAAATGAAATATAACCTGATATGACTGATTTCTAACTTCCAAGGAAACAAGTTCAGCAACTTTTCTGTGTGTTTTGTTTGGCTTCTAGGAGGAAGAAGGTTTAGAAAGGATTAATTCCCTTTCCAAAGGTGGAAGCCTCCCCTTTGTGTTCCAAGGGATAAATTTTCCTGTGGTAGATAGTGCACAAAGTCTTAGTTTAATGCTGCAACTGCCACCTCCTGCTTTTCCTGTGGGTCATGGAATGCTGTGAAGTTGGCACTTGGTATTCCTGTTCAAAGAGGTTTTTGGTGTCGAGACAAGGACACATAAGGCAACAATTGGGCAATTCAAGCTCACCTGGTGGGGCAGTACAACCTGAGCAAGGCTTTGAGCTCCCTGTCCCAGGGAGCCAAGCACTTCTCAAGTTCACTCAACCTGAGCTGAGTGCCCACATCAGATCAAAGTAAAAATTAAAGGACAGTGGGATGAGAAAAAAAAAAAAAAAAAATAGGCCTGAAACATTCTTCATTCTTAACCTGGGAGATCTGATTGCCATTTCAGCTCCAGAGGGTTTGGGGTCTGTAGAACAGTTTTGAAGAGGGGATGCCAAAGCTGTATCCCACCCCACACTGCCTCAAGATCAGGATCCTTGTTGGCATCATGTACCTGGATTTCTTGTGAGGGAAAAAACAAAAAAAAACCAAACAAACAAACAAACAAAAAAAAAAAAAGCAGGCAGTACAGAGGGATAAAACACATGGATTGCAGACAAAATTAATCTTGGACACAGGAGTTCTCCTCAGTAAGTGAGGCAGCAAACTCTTGTAGGGGTTCCATTTCCCAAAGAGCCCACAGGCTGTGTGAGGTTTGGTCTGGGAGAAACTGGACATGACCCATCAGTGTGAGGTTTCACCAGGTGGGGTTCCTGACATCAAAAATTGGTCACTAAATGGATACCAGAGATAAGTGAATGACATTTGAGCTCATTTTTTATCACAATTAGATAAAATCAGTGTCTTCAGTTTTTGGGCCCCTCACTAAAAAATGGGTCCAGAGTAGGGAAATGGAGCTGATGAAGAACATAGAGAAGGTGTCCTGTGAGGAATGACTGAGGAACCTGGGGATGTTAAATGTGCAAACCAGTTTGGACCTGCCCATAAGGGTCCAACACATGTGACTGAGCTTTCCTGCCTTGTTAAAAGCTGCTCTAGGTATCTTTCTTGCAGCTGGGTTTGGTGATGCCTTCCCTTGAAGAAAGTAATGATGGGTCCAGGAAAATGTAAAATAATGGGGGCAGAATTTTTAGCATTTCTGTAATGACAGAGCAAGGGTTTTAAAATTAAGAGAGACAGATTCAGACTAGATCTAATGAAGGAATTTTTCCATGAGGATGGTGAAACATTGGGACAGGTTACCCAGAGAAGTGATGGATGCCTCACTTCTGGAAATGTTCAAAGTCAGGTTGGACAGGGCTTGGAACAACCTGACATGATTGAAATATCCCTGCTCACAGCAGGGATTTGACTAGATGCCCTTTAAAGTCCCTCTCTAATCCAAATTATTCTGTCATCCTACAATTGTATGAGTCTATGAAAAACCCTGGTTATATCTGGAGATGTAGCAAAAAACACAGATTTACCAGCAAACATAATGGAAAGTTGGATTTTTAAAAGAAGAGTCTTGGTATTATTCACGAAGAAAAGATATAAAGTGCTCACCAAAGCAATGATTTTGTAAATTCATTAGTAGGCTGGCAGTAAATCTGAAGATACCTGTAACACAAATTAAAGCCTTTATATTTAAAAATAAGCTTTTAAATTAAAAAATGCTGATTTCTGAAATACACCTGAAAACATCCAGAAGAAAATTATCAGGAGGAAAAAGAAGCTGGTTTGGAGGAAAAGATACCAAAAACACTTTCAAAAAGCCTGGATTTTGCCAGAACTCAGAAATCTGCCTTTCCATGAGCTCAGCGAGCAGCAGAGGGCGCTGGGATAAACACATTTCTTTTAAACTCCAGCCAACAATACAGATTTGCTGGGAGTTGGATACTGAGGGAGACAGACTTTTATTTATAGAGATCCATGCTGGATTTAAAAGGCAGAGCAGGATTTAAAGCCCATTTCTGAAACAGGGATTTGATTAGGGGCAGGGAAAAAAAAATAAAAAAGTATATGAAATAAAGGTAGCATAACTTATTAAATCTTTTTTTTTTTTTTTTTTTTTTTTTTTTTTAGTCTTCAACAAAGTAGCAAACCTGTTATTGTAGTTTCTCTCCCTCCCAGGGCTATTAACAGATATTTCATTGGGATAATTAGGATATTCAGCCTAGTCTGTATTCTCACTTTTCTATAGTATACTCAATACTCATAGTATTGAACATGGGGTATAAAAGATTTATTCTGATTTTAAGGCAGACGCTCAAACACCAAATGGTCTGTTAGTCAAAAATCAATGCAAATACATAAATAAGAATCTGTAAGTAAATGCTTAAATAAATAAATGTTTGAATAAGTAAATGCTTAAATAAGAACCTGCAACTTTATCCTTAAGGAGGAAACAATCGTATCAGCATCGTTTCTTGTAAAGGAAATGTTTAGATGTTTGCAACTCCCAAATATAGACCTGGACCTCTTGGAGCAAGCACAGAATAGAACAGGAAGATGCTCTGAGGATGAGAGCAGACAGGCTGAGAGAATTGAGATTGTTCAGCCTGGAGAAGAGAAGGATTCAAGGAGACCTTAAAGCCTCTTCCAGTGCTTAAGGGGGCTGCTGCAGAGGGACTTGGGGCAGGGATGGAGGGACTGGACAAGAGGGAATGGATTTTGATGCCTGGAAAGGCTGATCTGGAGCAGACTAGACAGAGCAAAAGGGGTAAAATTCGTTGTTATTGAAAGGATACGTTAAGGGAAGTGCAAGAACCCGGTTGAGACTGCACCGAGGTTGAATCCAAGATGGATCCCACTCACGAGTTTTTACACTTTTATAAGTTTTGATTCATCTATATGTCTGGGTCAGTTGTCCAACCACAGCCCCAGGCTATGAAGTCTCAGCCCCATTTCCCTTAGCCATTGTTTCTGCTTTTTGGGTACCAGCTGTCCTTGGTATTCTGGCTGGGAAGGGATTGTTGTGTCCAACTACCCTGTGCAGAGAACATGAAGTTTCAGAGTTACACTCCAAGCAGCAGAGAATCTGAAAAATATAAAAGCTAAAACCCAAGGCATCACTTTAAACTGAACAAGAGGAGAATCAGAATGCATTATTAGGAAGAAATTCATCCCTGTGAGGGTGGAGAGACTCTGGCACAGGTTGCCCAGAGAGAGGAGCTGCGGCTGCTCCATCCCTGGAACTGCCCGAGGTTGGACAGGGCTTGGAGCAACCTGGGCTAGTGGAAGGTGTCCCTGGTCGTGGCAGAGGGGCTGGAACGAGACGTTCTTCCCAATTCGAGCCGTGTTTCCATCCCAGTGCCCATCAGAGGGCGCCGCTGCCCCGCTGAACGCGCTGCGAGCTCCGGTCCCGCGGGCATCGCCCGCCGCAGCTCTGCGGAGCGGAGCGGGGAACGGGAACGGGGAACGGGAGCGGGGAACGGGGAACGGGGAGAGGGGAATGGGGAACGGGAATGGGGAACGGGAGCGGGGAACGGGGAACGGGAGTGGGGAATGGGGAACGGGGAGAGGGGAACGGGGAACGGGGAACGGGGAGAGGGGAACGGGGAGAGGGGAACGGGGAATGGGGAGCGGGGAATGGGGAACGGGGAACGGGGAACGGGGAACGGGGAATGGGGAACGGGGAATGGGGAGAGGGGAGCGGGGAACGGGGAACGGGGAATGGGGAATGGGGAACGGGGAATGGGGAACGGGGAGAGGGGAACGGGGAGCGGGGAACGGGGAACGGGGAATGGGAATGGGGAAAGGGGAATGCGAATGGGGAACGGGGAACGGGGAGCGGTGAACGGGGAGCGGGGAACGGGGAACGGGGAATGGGAATGGGGAATGGGGAACGGGGAGCGGGAGAGGGGCTTCCTTCCCCCTGGACACGGCTACATAGGAAGGTATCCCTAAAAAAAAAAATCGTGACATATAGCATCGCCATCGCAACTGCCAGGCTGAGGCTGCAGCGCTGGTGCCCAGCTCACTGCCGAAAAAAAATCAAAAAACACGGTGTTTTCTTTGGGAGAGTATGGAAAAGCAAAAGCCAAACTGCCGGGAAACCATTGGTTTTTCCTTTCTCCTATTTTTTTTTTTTTTTTTTTTTTTTTTTTTTTTTTTTTTTTTTTAGGTATGGGTTGTGACGGTCAGTTTTGGGTACGTGCGTCGCCTTTTGGACGCAGGGTTCATTGGGTGTTTGGGGGATAAACCGGTGCAAGTGTTGCTGCGTGGAATTGGTGAATTAGACTGGAGACAGCTGCGGGGCTGGGGGTGCAAAACAGGCGCAAAAATAAACTGCGAAGAACCTTACTTTTCTAAATGACCACTTGTTCGTTTGTCATGTTTTGCAAATTCAAGAGAAATATATTAAGAGTGGGGTTTAAAAGTCAGAATTTACTGTCTATACCAATATGTTAGCAAGGAGCCAGTGAACGACAAGTCTATTTTAGAGTCTCCTTTTTTTCAGTCCCCTCCTCTCCCTTCCCCCAGCTCGCAGAGCGTATTTAATTCAGGGTGCCACGGAATTGTGAGGCATTAGCCGTCACGAAGCTCATTCACTCTGCCCTATGCCAGCCCTCATGACTCAAAGACTTCCACAAAAGTGATGGCAAACTGTCCCTTTATGAGCTTGGTATTTTTCTAAGAGGGTCATTGAGATCTATAGGTGCGTAAGGGTGGCTGCATGGGTATCTCCGCACATCCCCCTGCAAACAGCTCACATCCTTTCTCCTTTTTCAGCGTTTTTTACCCTATTACATCTGTTAAAATGATCAGTCCAACCCACTCAAAGATGTGCCCTTTTTCTGCTCTTCCGCAGTGTAACACTGGCTGTGCTGAGAAAAAATAAAAAAGAAGAAAAACAACTCGTATCTGCTTTAATAACTTAGCAAGACCGTTGTCCAGCTCTTGCTGTAATATCTGGCCACTATTTGCCTCTTGCCTTTTGTGGGTTGAGGTTTTAGAAGATGCTCACTGTGAAATGGGGAGGGGTGGCAGGGTGGTGCAGAGGCTGAGAGGAAAATGGATGAATTTATACTTTCTGCCTTAATTTGAGGCCAAAGCGAACAGAAAAGGCAAAGCCCACCCTTCCCACCAGCCAACCACACACCAGCAAATGTGTCTCCTGATGAAGTACTCCTCGTTTCCGAGATTATATACATATATATAAAAGCATCTTTACCTGTAGGACCTTTGAAAGTACAAAGGACACTGTGCACTTTCCCATAGGATCCCGTGCAGAATAACAAAGATTTGTAGGAACCTTATAGGCAGAGCTTGAAATTTCCAGAGACAGGACCTTGAATTTAGAAACACCTTCTTTCTCTCTGTCTCTCTGCCTCTGTGCCTCATTTTTTTTTTTCTCCCATTTTTTCCCCTCCTGGTGCACCAGCCCACTGCAAAGCTCGATTGTTTCCTTTCAGAGGCAGAGATGGGCTCTGCTGTCTGTGTCGGCTCTTTGCCGTGCAATGTGTTAAAACATCGGACAATGCGAAGGAAGGTTTGCCTGGGGGGGAAAAAAAATAAAGGTTAAAACTGGTCTAACTCCTCCTCTCCCCTTCCAAACCGAGGGCTACCCAGGAAATGCACAAATCCACCTCTATTTTTAATCGTTTTCTGAAAGCACTAAACACTATACAAATGTGTGCACAGAAGTGTTTGCTGAACTCTTTTTTTTCCTCTTTATTTTTCCCCATATAAAGTATTTCTAAGTTATAAAATATGCAGACTAAACTTGAAGTCTAAGGCTTTCCAGTAGAAATCATTGATCTAAATGTACTGCTTTTAGATTTGCTTGAATGTGCTTTGATGAGATACTGTTTTGGTGTTTAACTGCATATGAGAGGATAATTTCTGGACATGTAAATAAAAGCATATTGCATGTGGGGAAAAGCATCATATATCGTTTAAAATGATGCATCACTTAGTGCAGAGGCAACTTATCCTTTATTTTATCATAGGGAGCATGGAAAAAATATTAATTTGATTTCATCTCTCTATCTATCTATCTATCTATCTATCTATCTATCTATCTATCTATCTATCTATCTATCCATCCATCCATCCTTCCAACCATCTACTAAAATAGCAGATATATGCACTGCATAATATGTGTATTTAATCTCTCTATACCAACATATATATATGTGTAAATGTATAACTAGATCCACAAATATGCATTTAAATACACTCCTATATAAACTGACCAGGTTTGTGTGCACATGTAACATGCAGTCTCCATGTGCCTACATGTGGAAGAATAGATATAATTTACATATCTAAATGTGACAACTAATATGTCTGTACATGGGAAAAAGTTGCCTGTTCAGAGATATATGTGTGCATGGGTGCCTGTATGTGTAAATCTGTGAACGTGCAGCTGTGTGTGTGTATATATTTTACACGGCTGCATATAAGTCTTTATATGTGTGTATATGTCAATATCTAGTCACATATATGTCTGTAGCTATATGTAACTATGTAACAGATAATGTTTTTTTACTATCCGATCGAGGTAGGCTTCTGCAGCCTATTGTTTCAGACAACAGATATAAGTTGCGATGGAAGAGGAACGTCGGATTTGGTGTCTGTCCCCCATTTCCAATTATAGATGGATCATTACAGACAGAGAAGTACTGAGAATCCAGACATCTGCTCTTCACATGAATGCACTCACCTCCTAGAGAACAGCCTGCCATCATGCTCTGGAAACTGGTTGAAAATGTCAAGTATGAAGATATCTATGAGGTGAGTATATTATATGCATATGAGTAAGGGAGTATATGTATATTTAAATATACATCTAGCATATAGAAACAGGCATGGCTATATAATACATATATAGCTCTACATATACATCTAGGCAGAAATAGAGACATACAGCAGCACACACGAATATAGAGATGGGAAACCGAGAGTAAATGCTTAAATGCTTATTTATTTGCATATTTGTATTCAGCATGCCAAGTCCTAAACTTTTTATTTTTTTTTTTTCATGGAAAAGCTGTTTGATGCGATTTAAAACATCAAAGAAATGATCTGGGGATTGGAATGAGGCAACTTAAAGGCAAGAGTTTGATTGTTTAGACCTCCAATTATAAATAATTCGATTAAATGTGGATAAATGTTGAGGAAAAAATTTTAAAGGGAGAAAAAATAGAAAAGAAACACAACCCGGTATTCAGGGACTGGATGCATTTCTTTCTCTTATTTTTGATTTTGCAATTTCAAGCTCAGCTCAACCTGAATATGGATTTTTCCTTTTTTTTCTTGTTTTCACAATCGGATGCGGTTTTTACGACTTTTTAATACCTCTACACCAACAGATAAGATGTGCATGTGTACATATACTGGCATTAATTAAGCGGCACATACATTCTTGTGCGTGTGTGAGTTCACACGCCCGAACCGACACAGTCAAAGGCAGCTCCGCATAGTCCGCGGACGGGAAAAGTTGTGAGCTTTATCCAGACCTTATTTGCGAGGTCAAAAAGCAAACCAAGGGGGGAGGAAAAAAAAAATCACAGCTCAAACACTGCGAAACCTTTCTTAATTTTGCACGGTTGCCTGAGCCGGATCTTTCCCAAACGGGCTCCGCGAATATATTCCTTGTAAGTTAAACCAGCGTGCGGGATTTTCTCAGAAAGGAGGGGGGTAAAAAGAAAAAAAAAGAAAGAAAAAACCGGAAAAGATGAGTGAGGATTGGAACTCCACAGAATCATATTTTATTTTTTTTTTCCTACTGTTTTTATTTTTTAATTGAGTGGGAGGCGTTTGCAGAGCGATCATGGGGGCGATTTTCAGAAGGGCTCAATCCGCCACCTCCAGCGCCGGGGCTGCTCCTTGGGGAAGCAGCCGGACAGGGACCGGGACCGGGAAGGAGCCGGGGACAAGGAGGGGACCGGGGACAGGACAAGGGCCGGGGATGGAGTGAGCGCTGAGCAGCGACCGGGGACCGCGCAGGAGCTGGGGAGGGACTGGGAAAGGTCTGGGCATGGAGCAGGGACCAGCGGCAGGGCAGGGACTGGGCACTGAACAGAAGCCAGGAAAGGACTGGGCACTGAGCAGGGACCGGAGACAGAGCAGGGACCGGGAACCGGGCAGGAACCGGGACTGGAAACCGGGCAGGAACCGGGACCGGGAACCGGGCAGGAACCGGGACTGGGAACCGGACAGGAGCCGGCGTGGGACCGGGCAAGGACCGGGCAGGGGCTGGGTAGGAGCTGGGTACCAAGGAGAGAGGGGACACCGAGCGAGGGGCTGGCTGCTGGGCAGGGCTGGGGATCGGGAAGCGGCCGGAGCCCCCCGGGGAAGCGCCGTCGGGGCCGCCCCGTCCCCAGCCCCGGCAGCAGCCCTGCCCTCCGGGAGCGCCTTGGCACTTACAGAGGGGAAACTCCCGTGAAAAGCGCAGGAAGAGACCGGGGGGAGGTACAGCTCCGGCTGCTCCCGGCCGGAGAAAGGACGGGATGGAGGGAAGCGCGGAGGGACCCGCCGGGCGCACGGGAGAAATGTCTCCACTCCCAAGAGCTAATTATCATCGGCACAAGGCAGCGTGTGCAGAAGGAGCAGAGAATGAGCACACACGTGTGTGTGTGGTGTGTGTGGTGTGTGTGTGCGTGTCCCCGAGTGTCCCCAGCCCGCTGAGCCCTCGCTGCTTTTCCCTCCCCATCTCCCGGCACAGCCCGGCCATTGTCTCTGCCCGCAGCAGCAGGCGACAAAACATCTCCCCTCCCCGGCTGCCGAGGTCGGGATGACGGCTTTTTTATCCACCCTGCTTTTGATGGGGGGTTTAAGTCTCTGTGGATCTGCGGACACCCGCGTTCGTAGATTGCCGGGGGAGCGGTCGGGTGGGATTTGGCTGCGGGCAGGGTGTATCCTAACTTGGGGATGCGCTCCAGGGCATTTGGTAACGTGTAGCCTGGAAAAAAAATGCAATTGTTGCCTTTTCTTTTTCTTTTTTTTTTTTTTTTTTAAAGAGCTGAAACCCTCTACTTTTGCGTTAAAAAAAATTCTCTGTCTTCTTTCAGATTTATAATTAACAACACGATGGTAGAGGCGTCTCAGCCACTTAAACTGAATCTGTTCTTAAAACAAAAGTGTGTGTGTGCGTGTGCGTGCGGGGGGGGGCAGCTCTGGGAAGTGTGAGTCTATTTAGGAAGGAACGTAAGTTGAACTTTAACAGAAATGGCAGACAGTCCAGTTGAACGGGTTCCTGCAACATCAAAAAGGTTTTATATCGCCTCTGGCTTTGCCTCAAAACTATAAATTTACTATCCTTTAAAATTCGCTCGATGCATTTCACATTTGTGTGGAAATCGGGAGATCTATGTACGTATATATGTTTTTTTCATATCGGGCCGTAGAAAGAGGATGAAAAAAAAAAAAGGTGGGCGAGAGCCCAACAATGCAGAATCAAGTATTTATTTGGCTGCAGAGAATAAATATGATCTGTAACACGCACCAGAAGGACTTAATCTTCTCTGTAAATAGACCTATATTACAGTGACTGCAAGTCTCTTCTTCAATTCCTTTAAAAATTACTAAAAAAAAAAAAAAAAAAAAAAAGAGAGAGAGAGAAAAGGCTTTTTCTTCATTATTTGCTTAAAAACAAACTGCAAGAACAAAAGCACCAAAGGCGATCAATTCCTCGTATTAAGAATGCATAATTAAATAGATATTAAAACAAAAGGGAAATACAATTTTCTCTTCTTCTTCTCCTTCTCCTTCTTCTTCTGCTTCTTCTTCTTCGCCTCAAGCTTTGCTTCATCTCACTCCCTTGCTCCAGCTCAGCAGTGTCTCCTTTCCGCATCTTCCTCCGCTCGAGTTAATTGAAGTTCTGCCTCTTCCTCGCTAAACTTTTTCCCCCCTCTCCCTCTCCCCAAACTCTGCCTCTGCCAGCCCCCCTCGTCTGATTACATCTAGTAATTCTCCACTGAATGAACGTCATTTACAATAGTAGGGGAGCTCTCGAGCTGGCTGCCAGCTTCACGCTCCATTTGGTCCTGCATTCTCCCTTTAAAGTAGTCGTGTAATATTAATAGTCATGAATATCAATTATTATGAGGCGGTGTAGAGAAGGAAAGGGAGGAAGGGGTAGCGGAGCAGTCTGAGCCTAGCCTTGGGTTGAAGAGGATTGTATTTGGGAGCTCAAAGGCAAAAAAACAAAAAACAACAAAAAACAAAAAACAAACAAAAAAAAAAAAAAAAAAAAAAAAAGGAGGAAAAAAAAACCCCGAGAGGGAGGGGTAAATCATATATGTAGATAGAGGTTTCCAGGCTCGGTTTTGGGGGCACTGGTCTCTTTTTCTTTTTTTTTTTTTTTTTTTTTTAAACCTTTTTTTTTTTTTGATGGATAGACTTCGAAATATCTCAAGCTGTTCTCCTGTATCCAACACGTCCCTTTGCAGAACTCCTTGATATTTTTCCCTCCAATTATTAGTATTATCACCATTATTTTTTTTTTAGCTATTACAAGACTTTTTTTATTTCCAGATGTTAGTCCACACCTATTCCGCCATGGTGAGTTTGGATCCATGTTGTACTAGAATTGCATGTTCTCTCTCTCTCTCTCTCGATCTGTTGTGTCTCTCTCTCCCTCTCTCTGTCTTTTTAAACGCCTTTGGCTTGGTAATTTAGCACAATAATTGGAGGAGGCTTGCAGCTGCTTCTCCCTTTTTGCATTGTGTGTTCCCGATTTGAGCTAGGGGAGTCTGGGGGGCAGAACAGGGGGGAAAAGGAACTTTTTTTTCTTGTTGTTTTTCTTTTTTTTTTTTTTTTTTTTTTTTTTTTTTTTTTTAAACCATGTGTGCCATTGCTTGTGGGGGTTTGAGCTACACTTTGTGGAATAGATATTTCTCTTGTTTACTTTAACCTCGCAGCTTCAGTGCGTTGGAGTTGGACAAAACTCCTCTCCCACCTTTTCTCTGAAACCTCTACACCCTCCCCCCACCCTCTGTCCCCCCCACACACCCCAAAGACTTTTCATTACAATTAACCCCCACCCCATTCTCCGGAATATAATATCGGAAAAAGAAACAAAAGACACTGGAAGTTGCTGAAGAAATCATAGCGCCTGGATTTGTTCAATACTGATGTCTCATTTTTATTTGATTTGATTTTTTAAAAAATATTTTAAGGGGTAGATTCCCTTTAAGCAAAGATTCCCTGTGATTTTTTCTTTTTTTTTTTTTTTTTTTTTTTTTTTTTTTTTTTTTTTTTTAAATCTTTTTCCCAAGTCCTTTTTAAAAAAACTTCTCACCTCAAAGTCTTCTGAGAAGTGCAACTTTCTTTTCGGGCTTTTCCACGTGAAAATGGGTTGGTGATTTTGAGTCACAGGGCTTGAGCAGGGGGAATAAACAGATGCTGGGAAACTTTAGGCAGGAGAAGGGGTGGCTTGTCTGGATAGACGGGTAGTTTGGTGCTCTTTAGTTTTAAATGGGTTTTTTTCTCCTTTTGGGTTTGATTTGAGGGGTCTGTGGGTTGGGAATTATACTACTGGTCTGAAATTGCAGATCGTATATGTATTTGGAGCACTAGTCCTACATTTTTAATTATGACATTTAGCAATTCTCCCTCACACCCCCCGCCCCTACCCCCTCCTTGCTAGTTCCTGGGAATAGACACGATGTGAGTGCAAAACATTGGAACATTTCTAATAAGTCGCGGGGGAAGGGGGTATATCTGAATCCGACTTTCCAGCTGTTTACATCCTATTTTATTTTATTTCACTTCGGGCTGGGATTGTGCTTCTTTTTCTTTTTTTCTTTTTTTTTTTTTTTTCCTCTCTATTTTTTTCTTTTCCTAAAAAAAAGTCCTCTTCTTTGTTGTTGTTTGTATGTCATTCCGCTTGTAGGACCGGCATGATGGAGTGCCCAGCCACAGTTCCAGGCTGTCCCAGCTGGGATCCGTCTCGCAGGGACCCTACTCCAGCGCTCCTCCGCTCTCTCACACCCCATCCTCGGATTTCCAGCCGCCTTATTTCCCACCCCCCTACCAGCCTCTTCCTTACCACCAAAGCCAGGACCCTTACTCCCATGTCAATGACCCCTACTCCCTAAACCCCTTGCATCAGCCCCAGCAGCACCCCTGGGGACAGAGGCAGAGGCAAGAGGTGGGATCAGAAACCGGGTCACTGCTGCCACAGCCTCGGGCCGCCCTGCCCCAGCTCTCGGGACTGGACCCCAGGCGGGACTACCACTCAGTACGGAGGCCAGATGTCCTCCTGCACTCAGCTCACCATGGCCTTGACTCCGGCATGGGGGACAGCCTTTCTCTGCATGGCATCGGACACCCAGGGATGGAGGAGGTCCAGGTAAGGCACAGCGTTTCTTTCTCCTGGGTTAGGAATGCTCGCTGAGGGATTTCCAGCAATATTGCTGTGGGTTGCTATTGTTTTCGCACACCGGGTCTGTAACTGTGGTATTCCCCCCTCCCTCTCCCTCAGTTTTCCTATTTTTTTTTTTTTTTTTTTAATAAGAGAATTTATTTCTTGGCTGTCACGCACAAGCTTTGCATTATAAACCCTCCCCTACATGGCAAAGCACAAAGTGCAGGGGGAAGGCAGACATGCTGCTCTAAATATTCCACGTGTTTCAAAAGCTGGCAGAGTTCAAGCTTGGCTTTTCAAATTCCAGTTATTTCCCATGCAATCTCAGTTTCCACTCCCCTCCACCCCCCTCTCCTCCCCCCAACCAATTTCCTGCCGTTCAGAGATTTTGATGAAACTGTCGAAATACTACATTTTTCATCCGGGAGGGAGGGAAATTATAAACAAAACCCAAACCAAAAGCAATAACTGGTGATCAGGAACAAGTGTCCCCACCCCCCTTATTTGTTAAGTGTGCTTTTTAGGGTAGCACTGATTTTAAATAGTTTCATTCCCTCTTTTGGATAACAAAGGAGTTTCGCCCGGCTCAAAGCACAATATTTCCCGGCTTTCTTCCATCCCACGCGAAACTCATCATCACGTGCTATTTCCTAAAAGCAGAAGGACCCTTAACAGCTTCGCTGCTGGGGTGGTTTGCACCTTGCTGGAGCAGGGCATGGCCAGCCCGTGGGGACCCCCGAGGAGGGGGTTGCAACCTCCAGGGTCCAAGTTCTGCCTCGGGCTCTCCTAATCGGGATTTTGGGGGTTCCCCTCCAGGCGTTTTTATATTTTTTTCTTTTTATCCAAAATTTCTTTATCATATATCGTATCTGTATATGTATTTAGACTTGGGATAAATAAAGGTATAGACCACTGAATGAAATAACGACTTTAAAGTTACAGAAAGGGAAAACAAAAGGAAAAAAGAGGAGCTGGGAAGATAAAAAATAGCCCTGAAAAAGGATGCTGCTGAACATGAGAGGAATCAGCAGCAGGGAAGCCGAGGGGATTCATTGCTTTGGCTTGAGGCTTGTCTTAGGGCTGCACGGGAAAATCCTCGAGTTTTGCTGGGGAGAAATGTTTTAGAAAAAGGGAGGTTTTGCCGTTTGGATTTGCTCCCGCCTGCCAGCTCAGTGACCGTGGGGTCGCTGGTTTCTGCGGGTTTCCGAGGTGGCTTTGAGACCTGGGGGCAGCCCTGGGTGCGATGCGCAGGTCTCGTCTCGCATTCCTGGCTCAGACAAAGTGGTTTGCAAGTCAAGACGAGTTTTACCTCTGTGAATGCTGAAAGGAGATCGCTCTCCCCCTTTCTCCCTGAAGCCGATAGGCTTTAAGTACTGTTTGTGCCTGGATATTTACACTTTCCCCGAAGAATAGCCGGTAATTGTTGTGCTTTTGTGAGAAACAGAGTAAAACAGAGGACAGAGAAGGAAAGGAGAGATATTTTAAGAAAAGAGAAGGAAAAGAGAAAAAGACGAAAAGAAGAGAAGATAGGAGAGGGAAAGGAGGGAGAAAGGGAAAGAAAGAGAGGAAGACACAAAGAAGGAAAGGCAGAGAAGAAATAATCGGAAAGAAGGAGCTCAAATCAAGCAGCTCTCCATCCGTTTCCCAATAAAACATCCCTTCTGCGGGAAGGGCACTGCACTGGCTGAAAGTGCCTCCCCCGGAGCTCCCAGAGCAGCGGGGCCACCCGCGATCTGCTCGCCAGGACTGGCGGGGTGCGGTGGGATGGGATGGGATGGGATGGGATGGGATGGGATGGGATGGGATGGGATGGGATGGGATGGGATGGGATGGGATGGGACAGGCGAGGCTGTGGACCAGCAGGGTTGGGGGTCCTGGTTTGGGGTACTGAGATAGCAGGAGATTAAACAGGCCCTGTATTTCTGAAAGTTTGTTCCCAGGTTGGGGGAGGAGGGGAAGAGGGAGAGGAGGGTGTCCCAAGGAGAAACACGTGAAGGAAGAGGTGTCCAACTGCAAGTTAACGCAGGCAGGAGGGAAAGCAGCCCAGAGCTCGCTGCTGCCGCTCAGCATTTTCTATTCTTGTCCCCCCAGCAGTGACAAATGAAGTTGGACCGTTTCCATCTTGATATTTAATATGGTTTATTCTAGATTCGAGAAACCTTTTCTAGAATCAGGCTATGTACACTCATTATCCACCATCACTAGATATAATTTCTAGGAAGCGTTTCAAATACTGGTTGTTTTTTTGTTTGGGTTTTTTGGTTTTTTTTCATATTTCAATAGTAAAAAAAGTTGAACGGATATCTAGATGTATAGTTGGATAAAGATGTTTCTCTTCACTTTAGCTTTCACATGTGTGATTAAATATGTGCCATGAAAATGGGCTGGGCTGAGGAGAAGGAGACAGAGAGTGCGTGACAGAAAGAAACAGTGGTTATTTTATAAACACCAAATCCAGTCCATGTGTGAGCCATTGTCCAGGGCTAGAATTAAGTGATTGTAACACGATAGCGCTCTGTTATTGTAAACAGGACACGCTGTATTGCTATTGCTGCCCCTCTCGAGAGGAATTTTCAATCTGCCATTTACAACCTTCAGACAGGGAAAGGAGAAGCCAAGATCTACTTATTGAACATAAATTTGCATCATCTAATAATGGCTCCGAAAAAAAAACCAGATATTTTTTTCCCCCGGCTGGGCAAAAGTAGGGTTACTAAACCTTAGGGTAGTAGGGTTATTAAAGAGGTAATAAGTTATTCGATGAAAGAAAAATGGAGGGGGAAATTCAGATTCTGTACACTATTAGTATGAAAATATAGAGCTCAATTTTTAAGGTTTTCAGTCAGATGTATCCATACAAGCTGAATAAGGTGGTTATAGATAGCATTTAGGATGCTTCATCCTATCAGATTATTGGAGGAGGGAAGGGAGGGGAATTTTCCTCCCCAGATTTTCCAAGTATATCTGGAAACTCATCACCTTTCCCCTCCCTGCACACACACCTCTGCTCCTCCTCCTCACTCACGCTGCCACTACGTGCTAGCTAGAGACACGGAAAGTTAAGTTGCACCAAAACACCCAAGTCTCTTATAAAGTAACCCCTGGTATCACTTTTAACTAAAGAAGTCTAGTAATTAAAAGTCTGAGTTGTTTTTCCACGTTTCCGCATGCAGTCCTAATTAAATCTTTACGATCCTCTCTGTGACTATTAACTGCCAGCATGCTGAGCGAATATCCTGTACAAAAACCCAGCAGGAGGGCGTAATTAGATAGAAAATCAGACAGGAGTCTTCTCATTAACTACAACAACTAACCCACGTTGCTGATGGAGCGAGTGGAGTGCACGCACACGCATAAAGGGTGCGCGCAACCAGAGATAAGGTGAGATAAGGAGGAAAGATAGGGGGAAAGGGAAAAAAAAAAACAAAAAGGGAGGTGATGGTTCACATTTACCTCCGTTTCTGTGCCACCGAGGTGCGCCACGCTACACTCCAGCAGGCTGCAGGATTTGCTCATCATCCCTCGTCGGGAGCTGCTCAGGGAAAGGAGGGAAGACTTTGTAATTTTATTTTGTGCCCTTTAGGTATGTAGCCTATTGATTATGAGAGAGAGACACAGCCATGCCCAAACACAGCACATAAGGCACCGCTCTGTGTGTGTGCTCGTTTGAGGGAGGATTCAAGGAAAATGAAAGGAAAGCTCTCATAGAAAATATTGTTCCATGGCATTTTGGGGAGATGTAATTTTCTCCTAAGCAGCATCCCATCTGGAATGTCTCCACTGAGCACAGAGACGGAGATAAGGGCCAGATCCGAATAAAATCAGCTTCTCGGTGCAGCAAAGATAAAGTTAAAATAATGGTGAAGTAAATCATTGCTTTGCTGTAAAAGTGCTTTGCTTATCAAGGAAAAACGTGACAACTCCCCAAATACGCAAAAACACTGAAAACCCCAAATCCTTTAGTAATGGGAAAAATAAAATAATAAAGCCAAGAAACCCAAAGGTCCCCCTTTCCCTCAGAATTTACCCTAAAACGGAACCTGTCGGAATCCTGCCATAAATTGTTCTTATGACACCTCCTCTTTTTTGGAGATGGCTTCAGTCTGCCGAACGCAGATTCAGCAGTAATTTTGGTTTGTTTGGGTTTTTTTTGGTATATTCCACTTTCGTTTTGAGAAGTGAAACCAAGCATTTGCTGTGTCCTCTGTGCCCGTCTTTGTTCTCTTCCCTGCTAAAGAAGTTAATGCCATAATAACAGGTGTGCTCCTCGGCGGGCTGGAAAGAAAGGGGGGAAAAGGGGAGGAAACAAGGCTTTGAAATCCGGAGGCTTTTTTTTTTTTTTCCTAGGCAATCAATTTGATGGTTCATACTTTCGATAATCTGTATTCCCGCTCCTCCCTCCCCATCCCCACTAATTCAGGACATGGAAGCAACCTCGGGAGCTGTAAATCTCTTTTTGCTCATCCCTGTACGATGTGGGAGTTGCACTGCTCTCCGAAAGGCTTAGGCTTTAATTAAAAGTTCATAATGTAAACTATGATATATAAAAAGTAAATGGCCCTTGAATTATTAAGATGTAGCAGGGTTAAACAAACAAACAAACAAAAAATAAAAACAAAAAAAGAAAAAGGAGGAGGAGGAGGAAAGGGGAGGGAGCATTTAAGTTGTCCTTAATCGTGTTCATTTATGTCATGCAATAGATCTTGCAGATGTTGCCAAATTGCCACATTTTCAAAAGAAGAAATATAAAGCTTTATGGAATGCAAAAAGTCTATGTGATATCTATGTTTTATAAGATAACAAAACCAGTATTGCACCCCATATGCTTCACACCTCCTTTTGTTTTATTAGAAGACTATATAATTTGTAAGAATTTAATTTCCTTGTCGATTGGGGGAAATAATAATAACAACAATAATGATAATAATAACAACAATAAAAAATATCCCTTCTCCCCTAGTGAATGAATATAAATGGAAATAACAGGGACTCCAGTTTGGAATGACATGATTTATGTACGCGATTCTTTAATATCCAGTCAATTTGAATAGTGATGTTTTTATATCCACAGTCAGTTGAAGATGCCAATAACAGCGGTATGAACTTATTGGACCAGTCTGTCATTAAAAAAGGTATGGATTATTCCAACTAGCTAGACAAACTTTTACTGTGTAGCGATATCTTCATGATATATTTTGACTTCGGGGCGATGAATTTCTCCGGGATGCAGGCACCCATGGCAGCAAGATGAATAGTTGATTGGATCAGCAGATAGAGTGAAGGGATAAGACACGCGAAAGGAAAAGTTTATGTCCCCGCCTCCCCCGCCCTTCAAAGGGTTTAATTACACGAATATCTCTAATGGGGCACCCCGTGCTCCCATGCAGCTCCCACTCCCCCTTCCCTCCCCCTCTCCCCCCGATAGTTTTCGGTGGGGACCCCTTGGCTTTTAGTGGGGGAAGGGGTTGATTCATTTGGGGCTTAAATGCATTTCCCAGGCGAATCAAACGCGGAGAGGAGAGAAAGAGAAGCCCATGGAAAGGCAGACTCAGCCCCCTTCCCCTCTCCCTCCAAGATTCCCCCTTCCCCCAAGATTCCCCCCTTCCCCATCCCATTTTTTACATCTTTCTACATATGCGCCCATGATTTAGTGTAACTGCAGAGCCACCCCATACTGTTAAAGCGAATGTGATATTAACAAATGTTTGCAGTCTCTTGTACAGCTGTAAGCAAAATAATTAACTAATTAAACTAATTAAATGTAATTACAATAACTCATTTTGGGCGTATTGCAGCTGCTTAATTTTTTTGCATTTCTCTGACAGTCACTCGAAGATGCTTGGCGATTAGTGTTGTGTTATGCTGATAGACATTAAACAGATCACACGCTGCAAATGGAGGGAAAGCTATCTTTAATTATCTAAGGAGTTTCTATTTCTAGATTCAATTTTAAGTACCAGAGATGAGGTTTAAAAACGCTGTCCCTTATGCCTGCTATCAACGGCACTTATCTCCAGCACCTTGTTATTTGTCAAATGCGCACAAATAGTTTAACAGCGACGATTTTCTGGGATGTAAAGAAAAATAACAGGGAGGGTGTTTGTCTAAAATGTGTTGAAGGCAGCATGAGGTCCTTCCGTGTATTTATTGTTTGTTTTGTTGTTGGCTATTTGTTTTGTTGGGGGGTTTTGTGGTTTGTTTTTTGTTTTCTGTTGTTTTTGCTTTTTTTTTTTTTTTTTTTTTTTTTTTTTTTTTTTTTTTTTTTTTTTTTTTTTTTTAATTTAAATCTCCGTGTACGGTCTCTCTTTCACACACAAGATCAAGGTCTGGTTATTTGAGCGAGGACAAATGAAAACTTGAAGACCATTTGACAGCACCATTTATGACTATGGGTTGAAAGGTCGAAGGGTTTTGGATTTTTCTTTTTTAAGAAATAGAAAGTTTCTTAACTTTAAAAAGAAAAAAAAAAAGATTGTATGTTGCTGCTATTTTGGTTCTGTTTGAATGTTTGGTGGGGTTTATACTCAAGGTCTGTAACCTGATGGTTTCTGGCTGTATCTTTGACTTTTTTTTTTTTTTTTTTCTCACTCTCCTCCCTCTTCCCCACCCCCATTTGACACCTCATACACTCCCTCTTGGGTGTATTTGATTAATTGGTACTTGATTTGTGGTGGAGAGACTCTTTTCTAAGGTTGTTCAGTGCTGGTCTCTTGCAGAATACACAATCCAAAATTTTTTTTTTTTTAAACACACCCCAGCCCGTGTCTCTCCCTCCTTCAGCTGACAGGACAGCAGAGACATTCCATGTGCGTGCTGGGTGGTGCAATTAGACAGCGAGCAGCACTAGAATGTGAATGCCTGCAATCATTACATATTTGGTGTAGGTTTTTATATGTATTAGGAATATATTTAGGTGTGCTTCGTGTGTGTGGGCATTGCAAGGGCCCCAGATGGAGCAGCTGCTGCCTAAAGAGACCCAGCCCCATCTAGGTGGGATTACTTGTGCCTATTTGCAGCCAGAAGAGGAGATACTCTGAGTTTACATATGATGAACGGGAGACACATGCTCTTTGGAAATAAGGTTACTAAAAAAGAGCCTGAGATGCATTTGCTATTGTTTAAAAGTCACTGTAGCAGCATTTTCTTCCTTAGAAGTAAGACTGAGATCTAAGGAACTCTCCAGCATAAAGGAATATTGTATTATTTTTTCTTTCTATTTTTTTTTTTTTACACAGTGAGTTTCCTGGGTGCAGAGGAAGAGAAATGGGTAATAAATAGCAGGTCACATTTGTGGCAGTCAATATTTAATCAGGATGAGGGAAGGAGCAACACAGAGAGCGTTCAGTATCAATTTCACTTTGTTCCCTGCAGTTTGTAGCTGTGAGGGTGTACTTTGAAACAAGAACAAGTTATTTAAACTCTGTGAGTCGTTCTTGCAGGCAGATGGCACAGACAGATAGACAGACACCCAGGTACTGACAGATTTTTGTGCAGTGGAACACTCCTGTGGCTCACATTCGGTAGACAAGTGTCACAGAGGGTCTGCTCCACTCAATCCCAGTTCAGTGCCTAAAATTCTTTAATTGCAAAGTAGGAAAAGTATGATGGGGACATGAAGCTTAAACTCAATTATGTCACCCAGGCTGTGTCTGTTCCTTTATGGCCTCTGAAGCCTGCAGAGGGAATTATCTCTCTATGCAAAAGGTTTGCCAAAATATTAAGGAAATTATATAGGGATTCATACACGGCTATTGATTTATCTCACGTATCGATCCCACACAACAGATTACATATACCCAGGCTCTTGTTACGTTTGCTATCTGAGCTTACTTGACATTTCTGAAGTAATTTAGTTAAGAGGAAATGAGTTGTTCCCAGTAGAGAGAGCAAACGAGTGGAGTGAAGGTAGCCAGCGTGATAAATGGCTCTTTCATTTGGAGATCTCCAGAGCTCGTTTAAGGCTAATTTTCTGTATTAGCCCCCTTTGAGCTATTAATGCAATAGGCAGGGACCATGGCCCCTTGTCTCTTAGCTGCCCCATTAGAGAGAGCATTAAGCTACCAAGCCTGAACTCCACCGTGGTGGTGGTGGCGCTGAAATAATGAAAGGTGCTTTTTAAACTCCCCTAATCTAAACTGGCAGAGGGTGGTTAATACGATTTGAAGGGGGCTGGTCAATGAACAATCAATAAACTAATAATGAGAAGGATGCGGTACATTAACAGTCTAAAAATCCAACGAGACATTAAAAAATCATCTCTAACTCCCACTTCCATTAAGATTTGGGTGGTGGAAGTGGGAGGGAGGGAGCCAGATAAATCATCAAGATGATAATAATCATCAAGAACATTAATATCAGATTTAACTCAGCTTTCAGAGCTTACTGGCTGCATATTTTGAGGCCTTTCCCTCTATTTTTGCTGAAATGAGGGGAAGGTTTGCCATGTGTCAGGAATAAAAGATCTGGTTCCCTTGTCAGATGCTCATCTGAAATTTCCTTGGCACTCTCTATGGCGAAAGAAGTTGTCTTCCTGTAAACCTTACATGGCCTGAGTCCCAAGTTAATTTTTTGTGACTCTGGGGCACAGTCAGTGACCTTAAAATTATTCTGCTGTATTTATTTACTTTCAGCTGTTTCTGACGATCGTGTGCACACACACATCTGATTTAGCATGAAAGGCCATTTTAACTCGAAGACCTTAATTCATGGTCTTGCAAACACGCTCCGCTGTTCTTCCTATTTTAAAGAAACACATGAAAGAAGGTGTCTTGAACTTCTGTTTTTAGCTGTTAATAATCCAGCACGAGTTTCCTCCCCAGCTCTTGGAGCAGCTGATAAATGATTAACTGAGAACCACTTTGGCCTCAGCTTTTCAGGTGATAGATCTGGGGCTCAGGAGATGGTGCCTCAACTCCACTCAGTTCCGTGCTTATTCCTGGATTACCCACTCAACCTGAGCATCCCTTTAATTAAACGCAAAACAGTTTCGAGGGAATACATTCCACCTCGAAATTTAGTCTCGGTTTTCAGGGAACAAGGGAGAGGGGCTGGAGGAGAGGAGGGGGCCAGGGGGACAGAAGGAAATGGGAGATGAACACGCACTTTTTGTATTTGTTCCTTAAATTAAGATGAGATCCGGGTCTCTTTAGTTTCAGCGTCTAAGACGCTGCTCCCGGACGTTTTAGGCTTGGCTGCTGAGTCAGACCGAATCACCACTTACAGCAAAGTCCTGTTGTTAGCAGGGACAAAGAACTTTTTACTCATTTAAAGTCCAGTAGGCAGAGTAAAAAAAAAAAAAAAAATTAAAGCAATTTGATAGTTTATTAGTAATTAAGTTGTCCACGACGTTTTTTAAATAAGAAAATAGAAGAAATATTTCTTCTGATTGATTATTTGACTGACTGTTCGACTGCGATATTATTCAGCTGGGTTATTGCAATGCTATCCATAGTTTAAACCCTTATTAAACAGCTGTTTTAGGACATAAATCTATCATTTCTTTGGTTTCACTGTCGTCAAAACAGCTTTTTTCACTCCACTTCCACTTGTGCGTTCACATTTGTGCACATTTTCACACGTTTGCGGCGAGCAGCCCAACAGAAAACCACCACTAAAAAAAAAAAAAAAAAAAAAAAAAAAAAGGAAAGAAAAGCCTCAGACTTAATGTATGCACAGAAAATTGTAAACATGTAAAGAACTGAAAGCTTCACGCTGAGTTTCGCCATGCTCCATTTCCCCACCATTTCCTGCTGTCGTTCTAAAGCGATCTCACTCATCTAGAGATCCCGTTTGCAGGAACAGTATGCTTATAATTACTAACAAATCAAGCGGCTACTGTTGCTCTCCCGGTTTATTGATAAGCTGAAGAGAAATGGAAGAGGGGGAAATGACAAAGAGGCTGGAAGTAACCACAGGAGGAGAAAAAGAAAAAAAAAATTGTGAGGAAAAAGAGATAAAGGGATGAAAAAGGAGAGGGGGAAAAGAGAGACAAAGGAGGTAGAGAAGTATAAAAGAAGGGAGAAGGCAGAGATTTTTGAAAGGAGGAATTATGTATCTTGTGAGTGCTCACACACGCAGCAAGTAGAGTTTGGGGTGAAAGAAAATCGAACAGGGGATGACAGGAGCTAAACGGCATAAAGTGAAAGCAGGAATGCTGGGGATGCTGTGTGGGTACGTGTGTGTTATTTTGTCATTTCAGCAGTTGTGACAATCCCTGACCAACTGGGGAGGGTTGACATTGGCTAAAAATATTCTCTGCATTCGGGTTTATTTACATACGCGCAGGGATTTGACACATGCAGCTGCACGGATCTCCTCACCCACAAAAAGCTCCACGTTCTGTTATCTCTGCTGATGTCTGGGCTGTATCTGCAAAGCTCCAGCCGTGATAAACATATAGATATGATATAGATAGAGATAATTCATTCCATGGCAAACACTTTTTTTGAGGCAGCATTAGGTAATTTACAGAAGATATAGAGCCCAGATAGAATAGATCTCTCTGAAGCTATGAAATTGCGATAGATATGCTTACACCGCCTGGCAAGCCTCTCAAATGGGTTCAGAGCTATCAGGCTGCAGCTGATGGGTTTGTTTATACCGTCCTTTTCAGGGAAACTCTGCTAGGAAAAGCAGCTGAGGAGCTCTCAGCATAGCAAGGAAGGCAGCCAGCCTGCTTCCCAAAAGCAATTTGCAAGGGGAAAAAAAAAACAAAACAAAACAACCCGACCCGAGCACGTGAAAATCCATAATTCAAAGGTTAACTAATGTAATGAGTGCTCTAAAAGGCCAAAGCGAGCGGGGTGAGCTACATTTAAGCATTGCACTGGCCCTTCTCTCTTTAGTGAGTTTGGACTAAGATCAGATGTTCGTGGAATTGCTGCCCCTTGTTTAATTTCTCAGTTCACTGGACAGTGACCTGATAAACTGGTCACTAAATATAGCCACGGTAAAGGTGTACTCGAACCACAGAGTCCGTGTGTTTGTCCCAAGAAAAAAAATGCCAGTCGTGAAAATCTGTCTGGCACTGCTTTAATCCAACTTTTTATTAATTTTTTTTTTTTTTAATTAATTTCTATTTTTTTTTCCTACTTGATGCTTCACTAAAACAGATCATTGTGCATGAAGTAGGAGATATGTTTATGTATAATGAGGGGGAAAATACCAATACAATTTTTTGTTCTGCTGGTACTGCCTATGATATACAAACGAGTTTTTTACTATAGAATCAATGAAAAAAAATCCTAATAATAACAATGAAAGCGGGAGCGGGCCTCTAACTCTCTAATAACTGTTTCTGAGCCGTTCTCAAACTATTTGAAATCTCCTTTATGAGCTGCATGAAGTGCCTAACTAAAAATAATAGAGAAATAGGAATCCATTTCACTTTCGGATTCCCTGAAGTCAAGCCACTCAAAATAATTTGTTTATACTGGAGACTATATACAAGGCATACGAAGCAATATGTATATCTAAAATCGACATGCCTTTTGGTTTTTAGCTGTTATAGAGCTTTTATTGTGGGGGTCTGGTCTGGCAGTAGGAAATGATCTGCAATAAAAACAGTGAAACACGGTTGTGTCTATTCCATGCACTGAGGTTATAAAATTGGCAATTGCCCAGTAGTTAGCACTTGGTAATATATTAGGATACCCGATCTTATTGTTTAGCAGCTCCAGACGACTTAAATATCCGCTCAACCCTAATGGTTTGATTCTCCAGATATGTTGCAAATAAACAGGGCTTTTATGACTTAACTGACATGTATTATAACTACCTAAATAGCTGGCATATGTGCATAATAGAACCTTAATATTTGCCGAATTGGTTTTGCAATTGATTGAGTGGAAACGGGAGATTGTGGAGCAGTATCTGCTTGAAGAGGGTGTGTAATCAATTAGTCTTCTCTGAAACATGCCCGCTGGACTGCCAGGGCTCTCCCACCAGCAAAAGCCCCAATTTCAGAGTATATTTTCTATAAGGAAACTCGTGTTGCCGCGGATCGAGAGGAAGCTGCAGTAGCAGCTGTCAGCTCTTATTAACTCCTGCATAAAACATACCTTAAGTATGGTTTGTTATCAATTACTTGCAGAAATGAAACAACTGGGAAAATGCAGCGAGGCTCCCTATAAATTAAAGTGATTGGGTGATTGATTAGAGCACCTGCTGTAAATCATAACAGTTACACACAATTATAAGGGAGCTACTTAAGTTCATTTGTAAATTCATGTCATGGGGGAATTACTCTCAGTTTTAGTTTAGCCTTTTTTTTTTTTGTTTATTTCTGAGTGTGTCTGGTTGCTATTATAGGAATTTGTTCGTTATAATCCCTTGGTTACTCTTAAAATAACCTCACTGGTTTCTCAGAGAAAAGAAATACTTTTTATCTTGGAGAGAACAACACGGTTTTATTTTGTATAGTTTCACTTTATCATTCTCCTTTTACTTTTCCCTATAACTACCTTTAAATATGTGTTGCAGAAACCAAATCACTTTTATTTAGGGGTAGGAAAGTTCCTACTATTTCACGGACAGCACAATATGATCAGAGTGGAGAGCACCATGGTTAGACCAGATATTTTTTTCCTGGTGTTCATTTTTCTCAAGGAAAAGACTCATTTTATTTCATAAACCAGACTTAATAAAAACACAAAGCAATAACAGAGCTGTCTTCCCATTGCTGTATCCTCCAGCCTTGATACTTATTTAAGACAGCAACTCCCTTTGTGTAGTAGAATTTATTCCTGGCTCAGCTTAGCAGTAATGGAAACATTAGCCAAAAAAAAGTAAATTTTCCTCTTTTTTTCCCCTCCAGAAAGGCGCTGTCCGTTGTACAAAAGGCATCGGGGGGCTCTGGGTGAGACACAGGCTCAAACCCGAAAGTTGCCAGGTGCTTGCCAATATGTATTTTATTTCCCAATGATCAAACCCTGCATAGAGGCTGTACTGTACCACCCTTCTCTCCATCCATCATTCATGGAGCACTTTCCTAGAGGTTGGGGGAGCAGCACCCTTTAGGTTGCTGGAGGTAGCCAGAGATTCAAAACTCCCTTTCATTTTGCTGTTCTGTGCATGTCAGAGAGACTGTGGTTCGTCCTGTGCTCCTTCGTGGCGTGATGATTTCTCTCTCCCCTCCTCCCCTTTTCTTTCTCCAGTTCCGGTTCCTCCAAAATCTGTTACTTCTTTGATGATGAATAAAGATGGCTTCCTGGGTGGAATTTCAGTCAATACCGGAGAGGTGTTTTGCTCTGTACCTGGCCGCTTGTCTCTGCTTAGCTCAACTTCAAAGTACAAAGTAACTGTGGGAGAAGTTCAAAGACGCCTCTCCCCTCCAGAGTGTCTGAACGCTTCCCTCCTAGGAGGAGTGCTTAGAAGGTAAGAGGCTGGGGCAAACGTGTGGATGTGTCCGGGTCCCCATGCATGCACCAGAAATCCTTGGTCAACAGTACAGATGGTTTCAAATACTCACTGATCCTATTGTCAGAGCCTGTGTGTGTAATGCTGGTGATAAGGCAAAAATATGCTGTGTTCAACATTGGGATGAATGTATGGAGAGGAGGGAAAGATTTGGCCTTGTGTAGCCACAAATGGAGGAACTGAGACAGAAAGATTTTCCTCTTGTCCATGCACACACTTTCTATCACTTCTCCTCCTCACAATTCTCTCTCTTAGAAAGTGGACAAAATAAAATGCCATGATGAACATGTTTCGGGCTGAACTGCAGGAATTTCAGGACCTAATGTATTTCTAGGGATTTCCTAGATAAACTCACGAGGCAATGACGACCAGGCAATTATGTCACTTATGACAAGTGGTGTCACACAAGAAATTGGCAGGGATCTGATAGGCAAGCTGTAAGGTAGGCAAGTACCGAACTACAGAAAAGCCACCAACAGGTATCTCTGAAAGTCAGAAACTCAGTACTTCACACAGAGAAAGCTGCTGGTCTAGAGGCCTTTGCTGCTTAATATTTGTGCAAATCACCCACTAATGTCCGGTGGATTTTGCTAAAGACCTCAAAATAGTTGTCATTGTTGGTGCTAGAGAAAGTGGGGAAAAGGAATAACCTTGAAGTCCGGTTGCCGCTCCATCCCAATAAGTGTGAGACTGTGCTTTTATGTAGAAGCAGCAAGAATTTAAGCTCTGAGGCCATTAAGCTGGAAAGGCTACCAGGGAGAAAGGGCTTTTTCTTCTTGGCAGTGCCTGAGGGACTGTGAATTGTCAGCACGGCTCGTCTGTAGGAAAGGTGAGCTCAGGCTCTATCTCCAGTCACAGCAGGGGAGAACCATGGGGTAAGAACATGAGGCACCAGTTCACACACTCAGGCTGGGAGGGTACAGGATTTCATTTTCTGGGTGTGAGGTAGACACCAGACTGGAATAAAAATACTAACTTTGGACAGGGACAGACGCGTGCAAATTGACAATGTATAAACTTCCGATCATGTTTAAAAGTTGATAATATTAGAGGAGGAAATATCTTGAAAACTCCTATAGCAGCAGCTGGGATACTTTGGCTCTAAGGTGCTTTAAAATGAAGTTGGTGTTTGGGGTTCCCCCCTCGCCCCCGAAAAAAAAATTCTGTGATGACGTCAAGGGCTCTGGCTCCCTGTCTGGAGATGAGGGGGAAAATTCTGTTACATGTGGTCAGTCACCCAAATATACACGTGAGAATTAGGGGCTCCTAAAATAGCTGCTTCTCCATGTGAATGTCTGTAATCATTGTTCAGCTGCCAGGGAGAGCAGCAGAGATTTTTACTTACAGATGCTAACCTGCCTGCTCCTTCTGTACAACTGCAAATGGAGCAGGGAGAACATCTGAGAGATGCTCTGTAGAAAATATAATTACCAAGGTAAAGAAGCATTATTATTGAACTTCAGCAGATTTCTGGACTTGGCCCAAGCCATAATTATTGGCTGCTGCTGACTTCAGTTCCTATCTTGAATCTAAATTTTAAACAACATTTTGGTTCAGAGCAGATTAAATATAGAAAGCTGCTCTCCTGCAATTCTGCCATCCAGCCCTATTTACTTCGATAAAAAGTAGTGGGAAGCCAGTCTGGCTTCTCTGTAATTTCTGGTTTTCTTTCTCTAAGCGTGACTTCTAATTCTCAAACAAATTTTGAGTAAGAATTAGGAGACAGTTGGGGTAGACTTTGTTCTTAGGTGCCAAAACTCTCCCTGACTTCGCAGGTGGCAGGATTTCATCCCCGGGGGTTTACATATGTATGTGCGTTCGAACAATAGCTCTGAATTTCCCACGTATAGCTCACTCACCCTTTTATTGCCCTTATCAGTAACCTCCAACAGATATTCCAATCTTCCCCCAGGCAATCCATTCCCTCTTTATAACGCACTCTGCCTCAGGTGAGCTCTTCTCAGCATCGCTCAGGAACACACTCATAGGCGGGAAACAATTTAATAAATATTTCCCTCCTTTTCAATTTATCCACGGGCGCTGCCTTCGAACTTTTCAGATGTATTTGTTTTTTTAACCCCTCGTCTTATTCTGGCTCTTTCCTGGAATAACAGCGGGTTTAATCCTCCTCTACCTTCCCGCCCATCCCTTTATTACATCTTAATCCAAGTTGGTATCATACCCACTTGTTCTCTAGATCAGAATCTTTCCATTAATTATCGCTGTTTGGCGATATTTGATTTCCCTGGATAAAAGCGGGAGAAAAGTGGGTTCATCCCCACTTCTACCCCTGGGAGAAATTAAGAAAATCTCAGCAAACCCAAGCAGAAATCAACAGCCCCAGAGTCCTTAACGTCGAGTGAAAACCCTCCCAGGCTTCGCTGACTGCACAGACTAAACGTTTCTTCCAGGAACACTGCGGGGTTAATCACGATGTTAATTTCTTTGCTATTCTAGAGCCAAATCGAAAAACGGGGGGAGATCTTTGCGAGAAAGGCTAGAAAAAATCGGTTTGAATTTACCAGCCGGCAGGCGTAAGGCCGCAAATGTCACTTTACTCACCTCCCTGGTGGAAGGTAAGCCGAGAGTCGCAGCTCCCTTCACACCCCTACCTGCTCTGAGCTCCTGTCTCACATCTACAAAAAAACCCCAAAAAACAAAAAACAAAAAAACCCCAAACCAAAAACAAAACAAAACAAAACAAAAAAAGCCACAAAAAACCAACAAGCCCCAAAAACTTTAAAAAACACCCCAAAACCCCCAAAACAACAGAAAACCCTCAAGCAAACATATTAAAAACCATTAAAGCAAAACCAAAACAAAACAAACAAAAAAGAAGAAAAATCCAAACCCCACCAAATTTTGGGATCATGTGAGAAAACCCTGTAAAGGTGAAAAACAGGGTGGAACACCGTCACGGTTAAGGATATCATTCCCAAAAATGAAGTCACTGGCTCGACGGTCACTGATCCTTCTTGGTGGCAAAAGTGAGGGTGTCTGTGTGTGTACGTGTGGATATTTGCGTGTACATTTGTGTGCATGTGTAACTCTGCAGGGCAGTCCCATTCCTCATCCTATATTTCCACCCTGTGATCTCCCACTCCAGGTCTGCTCCATTATCCCGCTAATTCGCTCCTCCCGAACTGATCTATGGCCACTACAAGATGGTCAGTGAGGAAAAAAGAATATAAAATTACTTTTTGTTGTTGTTGTTTGTTGGTTTTTTTAATAAGAAAGCAGAGCAATTTGCAAGTAGCAGAGCTCTGTTTTCCTTAAGGTGGCTGGAACTGAACAAAGGGACCAGCTAAAAAGGAGAGAGGGAAGGGCAGGCTGAATTTCAAGTAATTTCAAGTCAACTAATGTCATTTTGGTGGCCAGTGTGTTTCTTTGATTTGTGGTTACTATATCGACAAGGAAAAGTTAGAGCCTCTAATAAGTTTAGGGTTATGTGCGTGTTTATGCTAAGAAAAGTTGGACTTCCTCCAAAAACAACCTAACCGGAATAGTATGGATGCAATTATGAATTATATGTATCTGCATTACACATACACACCGAGAGGCGTATAAATAATCCACTTATCTCTTCTGCGTATAAAGCGAGCATAAATATTTGCGCTAGATATTAACTTTTCAACTCTTTTGATTGAGTTATGTGAGTGACAAGACGCTGCCGCTTGCAGAGCTGAAGGAAAGCTCCCGAAAAAAAGGGGGCTGAGGGTGGGGCTCCTCTTGGTACCCGATGTGGGTGATGCCGAGTGCAAGGTCAGGGGGGTTACACGATAGGGTCTCGCTAGAAAGGTGTGAAACATTTCGGGGGCACCTTGAGCGCCCTGTTAGCGCAGCTTCACCCCCACGGTGTGTGTGGAACACCGCGCTCTCTGCTCGCAGCAGCACCAGCCCCTCCCCGAGGCTGGTGTGAGGCTCAAAAGCCCGTGGGCTTGTGTAGCGATGCTAAAATCTGTGTCAAGTGTGCAGTAAGGTGTACATTCTCCTCCTCTCCCCTGATTCCCTTACAAATCAACAGTTTGCCTCCAGAGAGTTCCTTCCTTTTGGAAGAAGCTGCACCTGATGGAGTTTTATCTCCTTTTTCTTTTTTTTTTTTTTTTTTTCCTCCTACCTGGCAGCAGCCGGGTTGAGCACAGCCGCTCCTGTGTCACCGGGAACAGGAACGCTCCGGTCGGTCCCGGCCCGCGTTGCCCGAACGCTGCCTGGGATGACCCTGCCCGGCTCGGGAACCCCCCCTCCAGGCTCTGCCGGGGGCCCTCGCCCTCATTAACCGGTTTGATGATTAGCGAGAAGCATTGCAGAGCAGGAGGTGACGTTGGAAAGCAGCTCCTGATAGTTAAAAATAACGCGGTGCTGGAGTTATTAGACATACCTGCTTGCTGGAAATCTTCCCCCTCGTCCCTCGGGCGATGCTTTAAAGGGTTTAACGCTTTATTCTAGAGGGGCTGAGCTATAATCTGGTGGAATCCCTCTAGAGTCTGAGGGGTTTTTTTTCCCCCCTCCTCTTTTCCTCCTTTCTGCAGCTACTGTCTTCTTCTTGTGGCGTGAAGTACATCAGTAGGAGTTGGATGGCACAAATCTCTGTAGGCAAGAAACCTGAAACCAAGCAGGCAGGGAAAGTGAATTAGAATTAGAGTTAGAATAATAATTATTTTGTTCACAGAAAAATGTTGCCATTAGTTGTTATCTTTCCACCAACAGACAGGAGTTCTTGTTGCAGGATGGTCAGTTAAAAATGCAGATTGTTCAATTGTCATCGGGCTAAATGCGGTTATCTCCATAATTTTGCAGATGTGGAGATAACTGTAACAGTGATGCAAGTGCCTTGTGTGTGGATAAAATGTGACTATAACGTCTCACAAAGAATTAACGTTAATATTAATAATATATCCACATCTGTAAAATTTCGGACAATGATCTGAGATATTGAAACAGGAATGGCTTCTCTGCTCTTTAGAGAAGTTTGGGTCCTTATTTTTTTTTTTTTGATTCCACCAGTTTCCTCTTTCATCTTCCTTTGGTCCAGTTAATTTTTGAGTTGTGTGTGTGTGGCTGGTGTGTGTGTGAACTCTTCCCTCCGTTCTGCACAAGCAGCTGATGGGCACACACCGACACGAGTGCAGTTAGCAGCGACAAATCTCAGCACCTCAAAATCTGTCCCGTCGACTTCTGCCCCCAAAATAGGGCTGCTGGGGGGAATCACACATCTGGAGCCTGTCCCTGAGGTGGAAGGGATGGTGACAGGTTTCCAAACACGGCCCAAGGGAGCTGGGGTCCCCCAGGGGACGGAGCCAGCCCAGCCCGGGCCGGCGGTGCCCGGAGGTGTTAATTCCCGTCTCGTTCCCTCCAGGTGAGGCCGTTCATTTAGCTCGGGATTTTGGGTACATCTGTGAAACGGAGTTCCCAGCCAAAGCTGTTTCTGAGTACCTAAACAGACAGCACACGGACCCCAGCGACCTCCACTCCAGGAAAAACATGCTGCTTGCTACAAAGTGAGTGCCAATTAACTCATCCCCTTCTGCCCTTCTCGGAGAAAACCCTCCCTGGCATCAAACTCCTCCTCTGAGCCCGTTTGGAAAGCAGAGGGAATTTCCAGGCTCTAAATTCCAGCAGCCCCACGGGGAGGAAGGATGCTCGAATGCCCAAAGGACCTCTGCACCCCTTTGCAGTGGGGTTCCTGCCAACAGACCCTGCCCCTACAGAGGTTGCAGGCAATGCTCCCCTAGCTGTTGCCCATCACTTTCAAGCTAAAGCTATCCCCAGTTAAATAATATTTATGTAAAGTGGACCAAAAATTTATATTTTGCTTCCACAGTGTGTTTGTCTGTCCCTCCTGTTGCTCACACACACCTAAATCACAATACCTTTCCCATATGATTTAATTAAAAATAGATATTAAAAAAAAATAGATAATAAAAAAAAAATAAAAGCCCACTCCCACGCAGTGTTAATGATTCTCGACTTGCCCCCCAGCCCATCTCTCCCTTGGGACTCCCTCAAAGGGTGTGCTGTAATTGATGATTTACACCAGGCTGTGCCTCCCAGGCTGCTCACTGGGTGCTTCATGGTCTGCTCGGGTACTCAGCAGTGGGTGCTGAGTGTTCACACATCTTCATCTGCCAGGGAAAAAAAAGGGAAAAAAAAAAAAGAAAATAAAGAAGAATCCCAGCCCAAGCATCTCTCATTTATTTCATGCTCTGGGACGTGGCTTGCCTCCGATGACAGTGTAATTTAAAGAAATATATGGAGGGTTGAAAAATCATTTGCTCAAATTTGTCCAGATGTTTCTTAGACGTGATTGGAATTTGATTGCCCTTTTCCGCAGGGTCAGAAGATATTAATGTCCCAGAACTTTAATTGCTCGCAGACCCTGCTTTGCTCTTTGAAGATGTAAAATGTTGGACTCATTACTGTTTGTTCTCCAAATTCAAAGTTTCCTCTCTTGCACTTTCTTAATAGATAATACACATAGAAGTAGACCTTTATCTTTCCCCACCTCTGAAACCTTTAACCCACTGGGAATTTCAGAGAATTTCAGAGGATGAGAGCTGAATGTCTTTTTTAAGGGTTTCTTTTACCTTTTTTTTTTTTTTTTTTAATTCTGGTCTTTTTTATCTCCAGTCCCTGGGTAGGCACCTGTCTTAAAAAACTGATTCCTTTGGGTGTCTTAGAGAAACTATTCCTGTGGGAACCTCACCAGCCTCCAGGGCTTCTGCATTGCCCAAGCACCTGTTGACTTGAAGGTCTTTTGGACCAGAGTACTTCAAAAGAAAATGTTTGTGTATGAATTCATTAGAAAAATGAAATCTGAATTTTCAAAGGTGCAGGCAAACAACTAAGAGCCATATGTGAACTCTGATGTGTTAATTGGGGTGTCATGCCCCCGGAATAAAATGGAAAGTTCTTGCTTGGCTTCTCATGCCATGAATAAGCCAGCATGGAGTTCCCAAATCCTAATTTTTCTCATTAAGGTGGCCCAGCCTGAGCAGTGTCAGAGAGGCTGGGTTTTAGCCCTTTGCTGCACCAGGTCCCTCTGCCACTCAATAGTCCTCAGTGCATGGCTGTGCTTTCCTTTCCTTCAGGGAGAGTATTTCTGGGAGCTGCTTTGAGCCAGGGTCAGGCATCCAGGAGAATTGGTTCTTGGCAGATCCAGGGCACATTTCCCTTTCAGCCTGGCTGTTTCTGAAGCCACCAGGCAGAGCTGGGTTTTCACAGTGCTTCAGAAGCATCCCTGTGGCTGCTGGAGAGATCTGAATCTCCAGAGCTGGTGTTATCCCTTGAAAAGCATCATTCTGAGCAGGGAGTGCTGGCTCACCATGGCTGATCCCAAGAACCACTGGGGGAAAGGATGGTGGCAAAAAGGTCCCATCCCATATCTTGGGATCACTTTGGTTTGAAATTGCCCCTTGCTTGTCACAGAGAGCTGTTGGATGAGCCTAACAACTACTCTTCTCTCCCTCTCTTTGCCTTTCTTTCTTCCCTGCAGGCAACTTTGTAAAGAATTTACAGATCTCTTGGCCCAGGACAGGACGCCCATTGGAAACAGCCGGCCCACCCCAATTTTGGAACCGGGCATTCAGAGCTGCTTGACTCACTTCAGCCTCATCACTCACGGCTTTGGGGCCCCTGCTATCTGTGCTGCCCTCACAGCCCTCCAAAACTACCTGACTGAAGCTCTCAAAGGCATGGACAAGATGTTCTTGAACAACAACACTGCTAACAGGCACACATCTGGCGAAGGACCAGGTAGTAAAACTGGAGACAAGGAAGAGAAACACAGAAAATGAGAGAGAGAGACAGAGAGAGAGAGAGAGAGGAAAAAAAAATAGAATGAAAGAAAGGAAAAGGAAAAAAAAAAAGTTAAATAAATAAAAGGAGAAGAGAGAGAGAGATAAACTTTTAAAACAAAACCGTCTTAATTTTAGCTTTAAAAATACTGGATTGGGCTTTGGAAGAATTCTATTAGGTAGGACAAAATAATAATAACAATAAAAATGAAAATAATAATAATAAAAGAAAGACAATGATTTAAGATTAGAGGAGCACAATGGCGCAAGACCAGTGGTTCAGAGTCTCTTGCCAGGAACATGTGAAGACAACCACCAGGATTTTTTTCCCCACTTCTGTTCTTTCACATTTTTTAAATAATGATTGGGGGGGAGGGGAATATAATAATAATTAATAATAATAATAAAAGAAAGACATGAATAACTTATTGGAAGAAATCAGAGAAACATTTTTGGTGTCAGTGCTTTGATTTCTTGAGCTGCACGGTCTGTCTTGCTCTCATTTTTTTTTTTTTTTTCCCTTTCTGTTTTGAACAACATTCTGTCTCCAAAAACATTCTTCCAGAGTGTTCCTTTCTGAGCAACCCCATGGCCTCATTGCCCTCAGCTCTTCCCACCTCATCTCACCACCCTGGTTCTGTCTAGACTAGGAAAGGAGGGGAGCTCCCAGACCCCTCACCAAGCCACCAACACCAGCTGCCTTCACAGCAGCATCTTAACTTTAGGTGCCACCAGAAGGGATCGCCGTGGCTCAGCTGAATCTGCCAGCTCTATTTTTTAAGAACTGTTTTTGTGTTTTTTTTTCTGTTTCCTGGTCTAGACAGACTCTCTGTTTAGATTGGCAGCGTTTACAGGTGTGTCTGGGTGTGTGTGTGCCTCTGTGTGTGCATCTGGGTATGTGCACACCCAGCTCCCCAGGGGGGCGTGGGTATCCTGTGTATGTTTGTGCATATATATGTATATATGTGGATATATACATATATATATATATATATAAAGTATGTGTGCATAGCCACGCATATTAATGCATGCAAACATACCTTTGTAATTTAGTAATTTTGTCTTTGATGGTAAAAATGCCTTGTCTATAATGGGTTGCAATATTTTGGAAGTAAGGTCTGGTACAATGTCAGCGCTATATGATTTCTTAATTTTCTGAGATCTCCTCTTTTTCTCTAGGGAGTTTTATATTCCTAACTATGCCAATGTTTCAGTCCTTAATTTCCTTGACTAGTGTGTGTGAGAGAGCTCTTTCCCCATTTTTTAAAGAACTGTTAACAACAACAAAAAATGAGTGATATGAGTATGTAATTCTTTCTCAGGAGTATGCACTATTTTATTTTCTTCTGTTTCCTAAAGCTTTGCCCGCTTGGCTTATGAGCTTCTTCAAAGAGGACTAGAGATCCCTACACAATATATCAGGTACAGAGAAAAAAATCCACAATTCTGATATTCTGATACTTTTTATTTTTTTTGCTTTTTTTTTTTTTGCTTTTTCAAATCAAAGCCAGTTGTTACTGAATTCTGTAGGTGCACTTCTTTAAAGAAGCTCAAAGGGAATAATTTGAAGGAGATAAAAATACAAGTTGCAATCGAGGTGTACTGCTGCAAAGAGAATAAGAGCTGTGTTGAATGTTACTGCACTTGCTTGGCACTAGGGTTTTGTACCCAGGGAGGAAAGAGTTGCCATGTGAGCTGGCTCCTCGTGATGGGAGTGGGGAGGGTTTGCCAGGGAATATCCTGATTTCTGAGATCAGTCTGAGGAAATCTGTTTCTCTTAGAAAGCTTTTTTTAAGGGAAAAAAAAAAAAAATGTCTTGTGACTCTTGCTTTAGAACAAGTCGTTGTGGTAAGGGGGGCAAAAACTTCTTAACTCCAATGTTTTTCTTGGTGGTTTGGTGTCTGACAGGATGTCCTATGCATATGATTTGGGATGGTGGGGGTGGAGGAAGTCTCATTTCTTTCCTCTCTCTCTCTTTTTTTCTTTTTTTTTTTCAACATACATTTCTCTGTCTTCTCTGGTAAAAATAATCCTGAAGTGTAAGGATATGATTTCTGTTTGGATTCTGCCATGTTGGGTGATTACATGTGCTACTCAGTGGGGTAGGGCTTCTGCACTAACACATCTTTTTGCTTATGTCAGAACTGGGTGTGGGTAAATCTCCTGGAGTCACTGGCAAAATTCCAGTGGGGTCAGGCCTCCCCCTGGAATCCCTGTGAAAGCTGCAGGACTCAGTGCCACCATCCCAAGCAGGCATACCTGAACTAAAAATGAGAGAGAGGGAGAGAAACCTTAGCTTTGCTTTAATTCTGAGATACCTTCCAAAGTGGATAGTGAGGGAGGAATAATTCAGCAATAATCTCAACATCCCTTGATGAAATATTCTCAAAAGTGCAAACAATCCTCTTGTCCCCCTTAGTGCCCTTGGCTCTCTGAGGTGTGGTTACAGCTGAGGGCTTACTCTGCTTTTCAAATCTTCCTGCAGACAAGTCTCAGCTCTTATTCTCTATCTGTGATTTGGGCACACGTGGCAATAGAAGCCCAGGGATCATCCAGCCCCAGGGAGCACTGGCCCCTCCTGAGCTGCTCCTCTCTCATGTACCTCTGGTTCTTCTGGGGCTGTGTGCTGTGGGGGCTCTCCTGTGAGAAAAGGGGGGAACTGAGGCAGGCAGCTTCTCCATGGGCTGTTGGGATGACTTGGAGGCAGTCTCAGACCCTGGCTTGTGGGTTTGGTTGTGGCATGGATGGTCACATCCCTCTGGATGTCACCACAGGAGGTGTGATGGTCAAACCATGGATCCCCCACCAGCAGGCTGGGGACCCTCAGATTGAGAAGCAGCATCCAGGCAGCCCCTAGTTCTCCAGATCTTACCCCTGGACAACCACCCCAAAGTTCATCAGGCTTCTAGGGAAGGACAATCCAGGCTCCAGTGTAGGGCATGGCCCAGCAGTGATGCAAGAGAGAAGGAAAGAGAGGATCTGGGAAGGAGCAAATGGCTCCACCTGGAAGCTCAGGGAATATCCTGTTAGGGATATTCCTGATGGGAATATCCTGTTTATTGGAGCAGACCACCAAGTGTTGGATGTTGCCTTGCCTTCCCCCTTCAAATAGGATTTGTGAGGAGTCTGGGGTCCTGCCTTTCAGCATCACCCAGCCCAGTGGGGCTTTTGGGTGTGGGGAGACCCCAAATTAGCTCTGAGTCTTCCACATCCCCAGCTGCCTATGCAGGGCCATGGGAACCTGCTCCCTGCCACCCCAGAGCTTCCAGCTGAAGGCTTTGGGGCCGTGTTGGGAATGGTCTTTGCCTTTGGGGAAATGTAGGGGATTCTCCTTTTGACTGCAGAGGACAGTATCCCACCACCACTGTGGGTTAATGGGGAACCCTTGGATCTTCTTGGGGAAACACTTACAGGTGTGAGGGCCTGATCCTGCTGAAATCTCCCCTAGACAGGTTTGGTCACCTGGACCACAACCTAAATCTTGAGCAGGTTGAGGGAAGAGTTTCAGTGTGTCCCTCGTGCTTTTATCTGGAGGAGGCAAACTGCAAATGCCAGACTGTGCAGTGCTCAGAAAAAATAAAGCCAAATTTCCTTTGGCTGCAGTGGGATTCCCTCCTCTCATTTGCTCTCCAAAGTGTGGAGACAAATGTCACGAGGTTTATGATTTAATGCAATCAGGGAGAAAACAGGAGAGGAGCACATTTCTCTGTCCTTCCCCTCAACCTAGCATTGGTCCCAGAGGGAATTATCCATTCCTTGGTGGCTCCTATCAGTGCTGAGCACAAAGGTCCCCCCAAATCTAAACTCAGCTTCCTTCTGGAAGGTATTTTCTCCACTTTCCCAGCCTGACTGCTTCTGTTGGCGGGACACGTCAGACGTTTATCTGATAATTGAGTTATTAAAAGATTTGGTTTCCTCGGGATCATAAATCAATAAACAGGAGGATTAACACGGCAGCTTTGCTTTGTAACTCAAGGGAAAAGTTTGAGGAGAGACCATGAAAAGTTTGTTTTCAAACAAAACAGGTGGGTTGCTGCAAATTTTATTTCATTCTTAGTCTCACTTTTTTTTTTTTTTTTTAATAACAATTCTTTATTTGCCGTTGGAAAGATCTTTATTTTCATATGTTCCCTGACTTTTTTTTTTTTTTCCTGGTTGTTATTCACACAAGATGTGACGGAAACAAGAAGCCAATTTTATGGGAATCCTTTTACAACCCGATGGTTTCTTTAAAATCGGGTTGTGTCTTGTCCCACCTAATAGAAATTCTCTGTGAGAAGCTGTTTAAAGTCCCTTAGCATCCCAGACCAATCTCTCCCCAAATCCCCAAATTTGCATTTGGGGCTGGGAGGGAGCGGGGGAAGGATGGTTTTAAGACCTTTAGCTGTGCCCAGAGGGCTTATTCCCTTCCCCTGCTCCTCTCTTTCTGACCGGTTTATCACACAGACCTGTCCTGCTCTGTTTTAATACATTTCTCGGAGAATTTGGTGCTTGTTTCAGCTGCCATAAGCATTTACCAGATCGACCCAGACAACCTCCCCCTCCCCTCCGGCTTCCCTGTGTGAGAGAGACCGTAGGCTTTTTACAAATACTATATTTTCTTATACAAAGGGAAAAAAAAAATAAAAGAAAACATCCCCAAACACACTGGCAAACGCCTGAACATTTCGAGAGAGACGAAACACTGTGTGCCAGCGAGAAATAAAGGCAAAAAAAGAAAAGAAAAAAAAAAAAAAAGAAAAAAAAAGACCCAAACAAACGCAAAGCTCTGAAAAAACGAATGAGAAACTGGAAAGATGAAAGAAAAAATAATAAAAAATTCTCCTTTTATGCCCCAAATGATCCCTTTCACCTCCTCTTCTTGAAAAATCTGACCATGCAGTAAGAAATATCAGTTTATCGACTCTTCCTGAGAAGAAATGCGGAGAGGCATTCAGTATTGAGTTTGTATATATTTATTTATGCTTAATTTAACGGGAATGTGTAAATATGGCGAGCAAGTAGTTTTTGGGTTATTTATCTGTGACTCTATACCTCTGTGAATGGGTGGGGGAATTTAAAAACGAAAAGCATAAAAAAAAACCAAACAAAAAAGAAAGAAAAAACAAAACCAACAAAAAAAAATCCCGCTTGACTAGATAGTATCCTATCTGAATCTTTTCTGTTCTTTATAGACAAGCTGTTATGGTAATGGGTAGAAATTGGTTTCTTGTCCAGTGATGACCTGATTTACATAAATAATAAGAATAAGAATAAAAAAAAAAGAGATTGTTGTGTTTTGTTGTATTTTCCTCTTCAGTTTTTTTGAATGTTGGTGCTGCTTCGATTCTGCAGACGGATTTACTTATAATGCCAAGAAGTCTTTATTTTCCCAGTCTAGGCTTTGGGGAAATTCAGGACATGTCTCTAAATAAAAAAAAAAAAAAAAAAAAAAAAAAAAAGAAAATACAAAAAAAAAAAAAAAAGACAATAAATATTGCTTCTCAGAAATGTTGGTATTTTATTTCTGTCTGACTCAAAAGTGTCCATATTTTTTCCCACTCTTACCTCTTCATTCTAAGCAGACCTATAATAAACCTCATGTCATGTTAACGTGAGCTTTTGTTTCATTTTGCTTTAACCAGATGAATTCGGAGTAAATATTTTTGTTTCTAAAGTATAAGCCATTAAAAGAAAATTTCCTGTAAGCCTGCAACTCAGCAAACTTTTTTTTCCCTCCCCCCGCTATGTCATTGTAACTGTACATTTTGCTTATGCATACCTGGATGTCTGTAAATAGATGTATATTTGTATATACTCATATAGAGATCGGGAGTGATGTTCATATTTATTTCCTACCTTTGGGTCTACACTTGCAGCATCAGCAATTAGCAAAAGGAAATATTCAAACGAAAACTTCTTTCTCCCCCTTCCCCCTTCCGCTCCCTTCCGCTCCCAAATCGGCTTTATTTAGGTTTGTAATCGCCGCGGAGCCGAGGGGAGATGCGGATCCCCAGGGCGAACCCGGAGCCGCTCCGGAGTGACTCGGGGTTCACCCTGCGACTGGGGGAAGGAGGAGGGCGAGCAGATTAGGGCCTCAGGATTTTTGATTTTTTAATTAATTATTTTTTACTGATATTATAGAAAACACCTTTTCTTTTTTTTTTTTTCTTCTTTTTTTTTTTTTTTTTTTTCCTGGAAAGGACTGTCAATTTAACCCTCCGCACAGTCACCCTGAAAACAAACACACACGTGTGCTCCAACGGAGCCCCGAGGGTGGAAAACCGGTTTAAAGCCTCGCTTTTACTGCGGTGAACTATTTCAGCTAAATAGCCGGTCTGAAGGCTCGCCTGGGCTGGGGTTGATCTGTTGGTTTTTAGGCAGAGCGGTCAGTGGTTGGAGAGGGCAGACGGAGAGGGGCAGGAGCCCCGACAGGCGGTGGATCGGTTTTTGCAGCTTAATATTTCTCTCGGAGGGGATGGGGGGAATAGCAAAAAATAAATCCATCCCCACCTCCATCTCCCAAACTACCTCCCTTCTCCCTCTCCTTCCAGCTTGGACTACAGGAGCCGGCTCAGCTGATCGCCCATGGTGTCCAAAATAAATCATCATCTTCATCATAATAAAAACAAAAACCAAAACCAAACAACATTGCAAACGACGAGCCCAAAGTGTGTTCTATGGGAAAGCTTTCGAGGCTCGGCTGCCTCGGCTTCAGCCAGGCTTGGACTCAGCCGTGACCTACTTTTCTCTCCGTGGTGTGATGGCAAAAACGCCCGGAGCAAGTTCGTGGGGCCCGGGATGGAGGAGGCGGGTGGGTGGGAGGATGGGGGGCCGGGGACAGCAGCGCCCGGGGCCCGAGCACGGGGAAATCGAGGTGGGCAGAAAGAGCCAAGGGAATCCCCTCATTTTCCCTTTTCTAATTTTTACCGGGACTTTGCAGGGCGGGGAGCCCCAAATCTCCCCTCCCAAACCTCCCAATCGCAGGTGTGGGGAGAGGGATGCCAGTGAGCCGGGAATAGCTGCGGCACTGGAGCTGGTTCCCTAAAGCCAGGCTGCACGCCACGCTTTTTTAGTTTGTTTTGTTTGCATTTGTTTTAATCGCACCGACGGTATTATTTTTAGTAGAGCACATGTTTTGCATGAAACCTTCCAAAACAGTCCCGGCCGTTCCCAGCAGAGTTTGGGGAAGGTTGTTTGGAGGGGTGGGTGGAGGGGGTCAGGAAGTTTCTCTGTTGTTCAAGAAGTGTGCAACAGTTATGTAAAAAGGGGATTAAAAAAAAAAAGTCCAAACCCCCCCCCCAAAAAAAACCAAAACATGAAAACCAAAAAAACCCCAAACCCCAACACAATAAAACCAAAAACCCAAACCAAAACAAAAGCACCGGGAAAAGCTCTCTTGTAACTCAGCAGAAGCACCCGCTTGTGGAAACCGAGGGCTCCCTTTAGAACGGGACCCGACGGAACGAGGAAGGGCTCACCCCGAGTTTCCCAGGCTCCCGGTGACTGTGTCAAGGTTGCAAATTCAAAGCACATCTATGTGTCTGTTTATAATAAAGTGCAGTTCGCTGCCTCGGGAGGCAGTGGTGTGTCCTGCCTTCCCCCGGGCCGTGCAGCCAGCCCGGACACTGAACACCGGGCTCTGGAAACGTGTGTCAGGAAAGCAGGAACATTCCTGCTGATCTCCTTCACTACATTTTCCCACAGATCTTCAACAAGACATCAGATTGATGTCTTTCTTTCTTTCTTTCTTTCTTTCTTTCTTTCTTTCTTTCTTTCTTTCTTTCTTTCTTTCTTTCTTTCTTTCTTTCTTTCTTTCTTTCTTTCTTTCTTTCTTTCTTTCTTTCTTTCTTTCTTTCTTCTTTCTTTCTTTCTTTCTTTCTTTCTTTCTTTCTTTCTTTCTTTCTTTCTTTCTTTCTTCTTTCTTTCTTTCTTTCTTTCTTTCTTTCTTCTTTCTTTTCTTTCTTTCTTTCTTCTTTCTTTCTTTCTTTCTTTCTTTTCTTTCTTTCTTTCTTTCTTTCTTTCTTTCTTTCTTTCTTTCTTTCTTTCTTTCTTTCTTTCTTTCTTTCTTTCTTTCTTTCTTTCTTTCTTTCTTTCTTTCTTTCTTTCTTTCTTTCTTTCTTTCTTTCTTTCTTTCTTTCTTTCTTTCTTTCTTTCTTTCTTTCTTTCTCCCTCTCTCTTTCTCTCTCCCTCTCTCCCTCTCTCCCTCTCTCCCTCTCTCCCTCTCTCTCTTTCTCTCTCTCTTTCTCTCTTTCTCTCTTTCTCTATCCTTCTCTCCTTCTTTCCTTCTCTCCTTCTTTCTCTCCTTCTCTCTCTTCCTGCCTATCTACCTATGTCCTGGTCTCCCTCCTCGCATTTTCCCCAGCTAAGGACAAGCCCAGAGCAGCCGCAGTGATCCCAGCAAGCGCAGCCATACCCCAGCTCAGCACCCCTCCCCTCCCCACGGCGCTGGGTTCTCCTCTGCTTTCCCAGCCATGACCAGCAGGGACTTTCCCTCCCTCTGCCTCTCCAGCCTTGCCCAATTCTCTTCCTTTAAACTCCAGGTACCTCTAGTTTCCATTACAAAACTTCAGCGTGATTTATATAGTTATAAACATCAGTTTTGTCTTTCATCCCTTTGGGGTGAACTCCTTTCTTTCTTTCCTTTGGCTTTTTTTTTTCCCTTGTCTTTTCCCTCCCTACCTGCACGGTATGGCTCACATTTATATGAGACCTCATAAATAACATCTGGTGTCCCTATGATGGAACTAGTCAAATGTCTTAAATAATCCCCAGGACCAATATATTCACTGAATTCCTTCGTTTTCTCTGTCTGTCTCGTAAACAGGCATCCTCACATATTTTCCCCCCATAGCTGGAAGTGTGTCTGTGCACAGCTGGACCAGGACTTTGTGTTACATTTCGTGTCACAACTGAGCACAGCTCTAGATCCTGTTCCACTTCTGGCTTTTAGGAGTTAAGGGAAAAACAAAAATGCGCCTTGTCTTCGCCTTCGGAATTTAACCCTTGCAGGAGAGTCCAGCCGGTGCAAGGGGCCGGTTCCTCCCGGAGCTCTCCCCTCGGGGCTGGGCTCTGCTGCTTTCCGCACATCCCCGTGTCCCAGCGGAGGAAGGGCTGTCCCGATTACCCTTCCAGCAAAATCCCCCCTCTGCCTACGAACGCTTCCTGGGGCAGGGAGGGATAAATCTCTGGGGGTTTACCAGTTAAGAGTGTCTCTAAACCTTCTGCTTTATACGAAGAAGAAAAAAACGCCAGAATCTCGAGCAATTATGAAATGACCGCAATTACTTTGGAGCTTCCTCCAAACAACATTAAAATTTAAAAAAAAAGAAATGTGTGTATGTTTGCCCATGTACGTCTCACCCAAATTTTCAGAATCTTTTTATCCCCTCCGGCCCCGAATGGGGCAAACGTATAAAAATTTTCCCCAACCAAAATAAGTCCCCAACCACCCAAATTTAACATTTGCAAGATGTTTGTAACACGAAGTCAGTCACTGGACCTGCACGGTTCCCCAGCGTGGGGAAGTGCGGTGGCGGTCATTATTAGTCCTGTTAATTACCCAGCGAAATCGTCTGTATCTCCTGACAGCGTGAGAGGAGGATGCTTTCCCCAGGTCCAGAGGAACATTTCCTTTAAAACAAAAACCTTTGGCTCTTTCCAGCTGTTAAATCAGTGTACGTTAAGATTTACTAGGAGCATTCTCTGCAATTGCAATTATATCTGTAGTTTTACTCGTTTCCATAGTAAATGTATATCCATAGTTATGCACATTTAAAACATCATTGTGAATGAAATGAGTTTGGACATTTATTTTCCTGGTAAAAATCCGTCAAAGTACCATGGAAAATTTGAAATCAGCACCAACAATATTTTATCTTCGTGCACAAGGCACCACCTGACAGTTTTTTTTTGTTCTCCTGTGAAACTCCCAGTAACTTAACCGAAAGCTGCAGTTTTCTCAAAAAACTGTGTCCAACGATTGGGGTGAGATTAGACCCATCAGTCCTAAACTCCGCTTTATTCCAGTGCAGAGTGGAACCTGTTTTGGCTGGGAAAAAAAGGGAGCCTGATTCCAGTTCTGTCTAGAAAATCACAGTATAATAACTGGTAATGATGGGAAGAGGGTGGGGGATGGCGGTGGAAGAACTGTAAATGGGGCTAGAACACATTTTTTTGGGTAAATGGTTTTCACGGAAATAGTCTGGAGTCAAAAGACGCGTTTTAAAATTGCAGAGCAGGAAGGAACGCAGCGAAATACTTGAAAACGAAAAGTTCTGGATTTTGATGTTAAGATGAGAGGGTGGATGTGAGAGGTGGTTCCGCTCGGGAAATGAAGTAAACGCCGGCTGTAACCTGCCCCAGAGCCGCCTGCTCATCGCTGCACTGACACAACGCCGGGCAGCCAGATGAATAAAAACTGAGAGAGTGAAGGAGGCTGTGGTTAAACCCCTCCAATCCTGATTTCCCGGGACCATCGCAGCCGCAGCCTGGAGGCTTTTCCTTGCGCCCGGCAGCTGCCGGGGAAGGACGGGGGCGATGGTGGAGGCAGAGCAGGGACCTCCTTCCCTTTACGCTTCACAGATTTCTCTAAACTTTAACTTAGGAGTGACTTGAGACGAGGGAAACTAGCTGAGCCCCGATCTGAAAACTCGTATTTTGGAAAGAGATGGGTTTTCTACTATCTTCTTTTATTTTTAATATGTATGTATTGTTTTTCCTCCACCCTGCTTGCTCCGGCTTAGAATCCTCGCTCCGGCTTAGAAGTTCGGGCTTGTTTGGAAAGTGTGGAAAGAATAACCATTAGTTAAAAAAAAAAAAAAAAAAAAAAAAAAAAAAAAAGAAAAAAAAGAAAAAGTGGGGGTGGTAAACTGATTACAGAGAGTTTCGTGTCTGGATAAAAGGTGATAATTGTAGTGGTTTTCTCGCTGATGTGGAACAACACACGCACCCCAAATAAACACCCTGGGCTGGGGCACAGTCCCGCGTGTGTAAAGTGAAGTAGGGCTTTTCGCCCTTCTCCAGCGGTAAAAATCGTGCCTGTGTGTTTGTGTACGTGCATGTGCTTGTGTTACTGACCTGCGGGAGATATTTCACAGCTACTTATTCCTCCCGATGCAGAAAATGAAGGGTATGGAGTTATTAAACTGAAGAATTCAGGGTTGTTTTCTCCTTTCGCACTTGCTTTTTCCAGAATTTTTTGTTTCTGTGCCCCATCCCGTGCAGGCAGAGCCTTTCACAGGCTCTTTTATTTACCCAAAACACCTGACGCACGGCTCCGGGAGGCTCTTTCTGCAGTCTGGGCTCCAAGCCCTGCCAGGAGTGATGGCCCCGCTCTGAAAGTCAGACAGGGCTGATGGAAATAGAGAATTAACAGTGAGGAAGGGGGAAATCTGGGTTAACCCCAGTGATATCGGTAATCCTGACTAGGAAATTAATAATAATAATAATAATAATAATAATAATAATAATGATAATAATGGCAATAATAATAATTGTAATAATAATGATGATGTTGCTTCCACAGAAATAATAATAAAAAAGCCAGAAGAAGAGGGAGGAAGACCTAAGAGGGAACTCATCCTTTTCCCAGCCTCATCACCACCTCCTTCAACACTGCAACCCTCTCCCCTTTCTAGGGGGGTCTGCAGAACCCCCAAGCGGCCCCTTCTCCCCTCCATGCAGGGTGATAAGGAGATTGCCCTGCCCGCTCTGCTTCCCCGATTTCCCCCCTTCCCCTCGCCCCCTTCCCAACATCCTGTCAAGCAATAGGCTGTAAAATAGTTATCCAGCCCAGCACACAGGCAAGTGCCGTTTGAGAGTAATTTCTGCCCCGAGCACTTGGCCGGGGGCAAAGCAAGCGTGCTCTCTAACTGATCAACCTGGATATTTCATTATTCATTAATTTACTGTTTAACCAAATCCCACTCATTATCAGAGGCAACGCTTGGCAGAGCCCAGCGAACAGTAGCAGTTGGTGTCAGGCGTGGAGAATTGGCCCATTTGATCCTGGGCTGTTTTATTATTCAACACCACTGACTGAGAAAAAGGCCCATGAATAATAAAGAGCCAAAGCGTGTTTGAACTGAGAAGCATGACACAGCCTTACAAAACAGCAGTTAGGAAATTAAAGGCGAGGTGGCCCAGGCTTTGCATTTTTTATTCTCACTGTGGGCACAGGCATTGGGATTCCACATTTTTGTTGCTCCTGTGTTTATTGTTGTCGCTGTTACTATTTTCCCACAAGCTGTTTATAGAGGTGTGAACTCAAAATGTGGATTGGGATCTTTTTTTATTGCAAAGTTGCTCTCTCTGCTCTATCCTGATCATCATTTTTGTTCATGATTTTTCTCCCTTCCTTTACTCCATAGGAAATGAGCACACTACAAATATCAGATATGAACTGTTTTGGGTTTAAATCTACAAAAACCCTCCCAACAGAAAGTTAACTGAGCACTGGGATGCCAGTGGTGCCACAGAAACTCTGCTGAGATCCTGACAAACCCTCAGGGTTGGGTCTAGTCTTTGAGGATCAAGCCTCCAGAAAAATACTACTCTGAAGGCATTTTTCATATTTCGATGAAAAATCAAAATAGTCAGTGATGGATCATCTGCTGAAAGGCAGAATACACCTCCTAGAGAGTGACAACATTTACAATTTTTTTTCCTCTTCCTAGCAAATGATTGAATTGTAATCCTTATTGTCACCATAAAGCTTTTCACTCTTCTGAACCCAGATCTTTGCCCCTTGCTCAAACCTTGCCTTAAGTATGTCAGAAGCTCACAGATGTTATCTCAGTTACATCAGGGTCAAATTGGATTTTCCAAAATGCTTCAAGTTCTGCAGGAGGTGTAAGAGTGGTGACTATGGAGTGGTGGCACTTAGCATGGGTTTTAAACAAATGCTGATAAAATATGGGGTCCTGAAAAAAATTAGGAGTAAGCAGCCAACAGCAGCTTGGAAAATGTAATTCAAAATATCTCTGATTTATAAAAGTCGTACAGGAACATTGGAGCAAGACAACTTGTCTGAAACCACATTAATCACAGGATTGTACCTGGAGAATTCACAGTAGCCAAACCTGAATCTCACCCTCTCCAAACACAAGAGCTTTGCAAGGCATTTGGTTAAAAAATTATTTATTTTTTGTCATTGTGATCTTTGTTGATTATGACAATGCTGTGGTAAAATACTTTTGATTTTTTCTATGTTGCATTACAATTTCTGTCGTATCTTTAAAGTCATTAGGTTGTGACCAAAATCTGACTTTTAATCTTTTCATGAGGAGATGGCAGGATGAATTTAACCCTTCATGTTTTTCTAACCTCCTTCTATTGGCTTTGCCAATAATTACAAGCCAGGAGCAGTCATGGTGTTTTAGTCCTCCCTGCACAGCATGCTGGGCAGAGCACTCAGTGGTGGGGGTGGAATGGGGACACCCAGTGACACTGACACTGGTGTGTCCCCTCTGTGGTTTGCATCTCTTCAGGCTTGGACAGTCCTGAAGATGTTAGGATGATGAAAAGAGAATGTTCCTTCTTTTTGTGTCCCTCCCTGCCTTCTGTCTCCTCTGCTCTCCTGCCCCTCTGAGATGCAGATTTGGGATTTCTGATGGGTGGTAGATGTGCAGGGAATGATAATCATAATCCCAAGTGCAGGTAATCTGCACATATTAGTTCTGGTCAGGATCAACAAAAGCCTCCTAAATGGTTTAGAGTTACTTGATGCAGATCAATTGTTTATTTAATAAAAAAGTGGCCAATTCAACCCCACAGCACATGTTTTGTTTTATTTGTGGCCTGGCTTCCTGCAAAGGCATTTTTGAACAGGCCATGTGTATCCTATTGTGGTGGCAGGCACTTATCCATAGATTCTGTCTTGTCCTAAAGGGTTTCTAGGTTTGGTTTTGTTATTATTCTTCTCTTATTCTTCTTTTTCCTTTCTCCCACCACCTGCCACTACTTCCAAGAGTGAATTTTGTTGGGATCTTGTCCTGATTAATAAAAACTCCAGTCCAAGTCTCTGTCAGAAATAAACAATTGGAAATTTGGCTTCTTAGTCAGAGTTTTTCCTTATCTTCCTAAATCAAAACCTGCTTTAGAAATTAATTCAGATTCTCAGAGCTTCCTCTTAAGTCTCGTTCAGACTGACTGTGGGTTTTAAATACTGAAAAAAAATAATGTGATGTCTGTGCATATGGGAGCACATGGATTGGTAGAGATAACCCTTCTCAATGCCTCTAAAGTGTCTGAACACAACATTTTCTTCCATCCTCTTTTCTTAATGACTTTTTATTAATATTCATGGCTATGGTTAGTGTTCCTGGAATTGAATACACCTGGTGAAACCAGTCCCATTGCCTTCCAGATTTCTTGTTAAGCTTTATGTGGCTTCACACACTCTAAGGTGGGTCTTGTCTTCATGAAGATGTGATGGGCTTAAGGGTGAGGTAATAGCAGGAGGAATAATGGAATGGTTTGTGTTGGGAGCAGCCTTGAAGCAGTTCTATTGTTCCAACTCCCCTGCCACGTGCAGGGAATGTTCCACCAGACCATGTCACTGGGAGCCTCATCCAACCTGGCCTTGGACACTCTGGGTCTGTGGCCACTGAAACAACCCTTCAGCAGAATTTGGGAGAAGAAGGATTTCACCTGCTCATCACCAGCTGCTCAGGAAGGCTGTGCAGAGGGGATTGTTTGTATGGATCACCTCAGATGCTCTGCTTGGACAGCAGAGCTGGGTGCTTGTCCATGTGTCAGGGAACATCAGGAATTTTCTTTTGTAACATTCCCATGGATGCAACAGGGGATTGAGGAGGTGACTTCTTTCCTCCATAAGAAAATCCATCACTGTCTACAGATGAATTTACAGTGCTGGCACTGCCTTTTGTTTCAAGTACACAGCATTTTGTGAAGTGGAGCCTTGATTTAAAGGCCCACCAGGAACTAAAATTAAAACCACCACAGCATCCATTCTTCAGGTGGCATAAACAAGGATTCAAGGTGATTTTCTAAGAGGGCAACAGTCCACAGGACAGCAGGTCTTTCTGTTCCTCAGTAGGAAGTGGGTGCTCTTTGTGCCACTGAAAGGAAAACGAAGAGAAAAGCCCCTCTCCAGTGTCAGGATGAAAGAATCCTGGTGTTTCATGCATGAATGTGATGAGCAGACGTGCATCCCAGGGAGGGCTGTTGAGCATAAGTGGATGGGAATGCCAGGGGAGGGTTGGAGGTGCAGAACTGCAGGTTTAATCACATCTGATGATAATTGACCGTGGGGGGAGGTGGGCAGCACTGCTGGTGTAACTGAAAGGGGAGTGTGAGGGTGTGATGGTAATTAAGTGTGGGTGTAACACCCTGGACATAACTGGATGTGAGTGCCAGGAGTTGGGCAGTAACCCAAAGTGAAAGTGTCTGAGTGAGTTCATGTTAGTGCAGGCAGGAGGGGATGATTGGAGCTGAAGGTCAGTGTGTGTGTGAGATGGGGGTGGTGTGTGGGCAGAGGACTCCCAGTGCCAGGAAAAAGGGCTGCAAAATTAGTGGATGCAATTAATGAACCCAGTAGTGAACAGTGCTGGGTTAGTCTACAAAACATTGACTTCTTGCTCAAAATACTGCATGTATTTTTTTTTTCCTGTTCATGCTCTCAGTGTATTTTTTTTTTTTTTTAATGTATAGTTTAATCTGTCAGTTTACAGCAGGAAAGTTTGCACAAGGAATTTCCAATGACTGTTAGGGGATACTTGTGTCAGAGGTACTTGAAAATACATTTTTTTTTCACATGTAACATGTGTTTCTAAGAGCTGCATTAATCCAATCAAGGCAAAGAGCTAACACACCATAAACTATATGTAAAATCAAAACTAATTAGCACAGCTTGATTTTCACATATCAAACACATGCAATCAACAGCTCATAGACCTGAGACTGAGATGCCTCCAAGAAATTATCTGGAATGTTAATGCAGATAATGACTAAACTGCAACCTTGAAGACCATGTGTGAATCAAAAAAGAAGGTGCATTAATTCAATCCTTCTTTTCCCCTCCAAACTCGTTGTGCAGCTCCAGTTGTTTGTGTGCCAGAATGATTTAAAGTGATGCTACCAGCAACACACTCGTTGCCTTTTACCAATATATGAAAGTTTCCTATTATTTTCACCTTTCTTTTAACAGCTTCTCATTGAGACAGGCATGCACTTCTCTTCTTGTGCCTTAGGGCTTCTTGACACTTCAGAATTTACCAGAACAGCTATTCCAGAATTCTGGAATAAAACAGGCTACATGGGGGCTTTAATTAAGCAACTACTTGGGAACCATTATCCAGAAATAGTAAATTTCCAGGAGTAGAAAACCTTTACAGAAACAATGTTGCTGAGTGAGAGACATGGCATGGGACTGAGGAAAAATTGCTGCATTTTCTCAGCTCCACTGGAACAGCTGCTTTAACCCTCATTTTTAATGTTCATAAATGGAGACACAGAGCCATATTCTGGGTTTTTGCTAAGGATTGAAGTTAATCTCACTAGATTTTACTTGACTGTAAGGAGACAGCTTTAAAAATTGCAAAGGTTCCCTCTGCAAGGATAGAAAGAACTTTCAGTGGGAGCCTTGTATCACCCTGACATGTCTACCCAGATTGGATGGAAAAGCAGATTTTCTACATCTTTGTTTATCAGTGGGCTTTACAGATACCCATAGAACTCAAATAAAATGTTATAAATTGTCTTTTATGCTTAGTGATGTTCTCAATGAACTAAGAGGCTGTATCTCATAAGCTGCTAAATTAGGCTAAGTGGCAAAAAAGATGATTTTTGCTGCTTAATTTATGCTGAGAAGAATTTTTGAAGTCTTCAGACATACAAAATTGCACTTCCCCAGCAGTCTTGTCTCTACTGCAGAATTTTTTCCTTCCTTGTGCTGTGCTTTTTTTTGGCCTAGGAGGACTCAGCTAGTGTCACAGCATTTTTAGGATCACACTATGTTCTGACACTATTACAGGTGCTTGGTGTTGCTCTGCTGCCACAGCAGGAGCACACAGTGTCTGCCAGCAGCAGAAGGTCTTTGGATGTGGTCTCCACATTCAACACTTGCCACTGTTTTTAATACAAATACAGGTCTAGGGGGCACAGTAGCTGTCCAAAGGGAAATCAGACTCCCCCCTGTTCCCTCACTCCTGGTTTCACTGTCACTTAATTGCAGCATAAGGGGGTGAGATTGTTTTTCCTAAATTAGCCTGGAGGTTTAAGGGGCTTTATTGGGAGAGAAGGGCCTGAAATCTTTCAAATGGAGCAGGAAACTAACCCTAAATCTACATTTTTTTCTGGGAAAAAACCAACTCTTAGTTCAGATACACCTTGAATAGAAGTGGTTATGGACTGGAAGTGACACTGTCTCTCATCTTTTAGGAGAGATAATGGATTTAAACCCATTCCCACTTGTCCTGTCACTACCTGCCCATGGGAAAAGTTTTCTCCCTCTCTCAAAAGCCCCATTCAAGTACTGGAAGGCTGCAATGAGGTTATCCCAAAGTCTTCTCTTCTCCAGGCTGAACAGCCTCAGCAGTCCCATCCTGTCTCCATAGGAGTGCTCCAGCCCTTTGATAGTTCCCTGATTTGTGATTAACCTTCTTCTCTGCTGCAGAGGTGAGGTCAGATTCTGTTCCCAGCCTTGTCTGAGCTATGAGTCTGAGGATTCAGGTCTGAGCTGTGGCTGTTGAATCACTGAATGTGGTGTCTGCTTCCACACCCCCCCATCACTGCCACAGCCTCTGGTGACATCAGTGGCCCAAACTGGGGCCTTCAAGTGTAAATTTTAAGGAATGAATCAGTGCACACTCCCATAAAGGTTCCTGTTGGAAATGACTTGATTAAAAATAACACACTTAGGAGAGGTGTTTCAGCTCCAGCCAGACCTCATTAACAGAATCACTCTTGATGTTCTCCTTGGCAAGCCTGGCTTTAGGTCTGCTTCAAACTTGTTTATGAGGTTGTTTGAGGTTTGTGCAGCACACAAGATCTCCAGTTGGAAAAGTGTCACTGCATGAGGCTGTAATCCTTGCTGTGGTCAACGTGTTGAGAGTTTTATATTTCCTGACTGCAGGATCTTTCCATAAAGTGGAGGGGGGGAGGGGGATTATTGTGATTAGCCAGCTGGTTTATTAAAACTTCTGGAAGCCATGGTGAAGCTTTAATGAGATTATTGCATCCATAAACTGCAAAGTTTCTTCTGCTCTTTCTTATTATGGGGAAAGGAGATGACTGGCCAGGCCTTTCTCAGGCCATGTGAAGGGTTTTTTAGAGAATATAACTCTGGGTGTGAAAGGTGGCAGTGAGAGAGGGAGAGGCTTTCTTGGTGCACTCACCACTGAAAACCTGTGAGGTGTTTTTTCCCTTCCCCATGGTCTCTGGGGGTGTGAAGTGCAGCAGGAGCTTCTGGCAGCCACACCAGAAATAGGGACAGGAGTCCCTCCTTCCCTCAAGGTTAACCTGCAGGCTGAAACATGAGCAAGTTTTCCACAGGCTGGCCATGATCCATAGTCTGAAACCATATATTGCATTTATAGATCTTGTTTTGGCAGGGCCCTGAAGCACCTATGCAACATTTTTTGGTTGACTTCAGCCTGGTCTGGCTGTGTCCCCAGCCAGAGGCACACCAGGCTCCCTTTTCACTTGTGAGATCAGAGGAGCAGCACTTCCACATGATAATGGCAACATTTAGCATTTGTACAGAACAACAACATTTTGGCTTTTGCTTTTCAACTTCAACTCGCTCATTGCTCTGCCAGGTAGCAGAATAACATCAAGCAGTGCACAAGGAGGAGTGGGAGTGTGACCTGGATTTGAGGAAAAGCACCAGTTAGGTCAGCTGTAAGAATTCCTTGGCCTTTCTCTCCTGATTCCTCCTTCTTTCTACTAACTTGAAATGAAATGTGAAAAAATTACAGGCTGTTCCAGTAATTTCTGAATCTTCTCACTGTTTGTTAATTATGTTATTCTAGATCTAAATGTTCTCAATTTTTTAATTTCTTCTTTTTTTTATTATTTTTAATTGACTTCATTTTTTATTTGCTTTCACGTTCTATTTTTTATTTTTTTTTTAATGCAGGGTGGCATTTAGCCAACTGCCATTTAGCTTGAAGATGTGGAAAGAGCACCAGAAAAGCTTCACAAGAAAGAAGAAAAATATGCCAGGTTTTGTCCCTTCTTGGACTTCAGAAAAAGAAGAAATTAAAAAAAAAAAAAGATTCAAACAGTGGGAAACTCAAATATTTGCAACATAAGGAGTTATAAGTCCATCCTCTACAGCAGACAGCTTGGAGCTATCAGACCCCACTTCCTTGGCATCTGGCCCAAATGGCACAATCGAGTCATATCAGTGTCCATATGGGGCAGATTATTCTTCATTTGGGTGACTTTGATGCAAAAATAGACAATATCACACCTTCTGGTGTCAGGCTGCATCAGACAATGCTTCCATGTCCACCTCTTTGCAATTGCACCAGTAAATGATATTTTTGTTTTAAAAAGTCAGGAGGGTAAGTGGTGACACCCTCCAGTAGATACCCTCTGTACATCCCAAGGTGCTACAGGTCCTAGGAGCCATGCTAATAATTAAAAAAACCCTGATTAAACATTTCTAAAAGAAACTAGTGTGTGGTCTGTTTTGTAATGAGTGCAATAAAAGTTACTGGACCAAATTTATCCTTAACAAATGCAGGGCCAGAGGAGAATCCTATTTTTCAGTTGTTAGTGCAGCAAATATTTATATTATATTTTTTTGGGCATTGGTTCAGCAATTTCTGTTTATTTGTAACATAAATGAAGGGGAAAGGATGTAGTTAAATGAATAAGCCATATAAATACAGGCATTATAAAGACACAGGGTTGGCTATTAAAGTACTTAGGGAAGTAGTTATGAAGTCTCATTCAGCATTTATTTCAATCAGGAGCAAAATTATAATTGATTCAGTAGAAAAAGGGCCTGGCTTCAATTTTTTATTGCTGTCCACTGCAAAGTAATTGATTAATATTTTTTGGCCTTTTGATGCAACACAGAATATTCCTTAAATTTTCAGAGCAAAGCACCCAGTCATGCCATTTGAGATAGGCTAAAACCAATGTGACACAGGATCTCCTTCAAGGATGTGATTTTAATAGCCTTGTGTAAATGACTTTCCTTGTAGTACATGTATGGGGGAAAAAAGAGCAAATTTTGGAAGTATCCAAGTCAAATTCTGATGATAACCACACAGGACCAATTTACCATCAGTGTAGACAGGACTGGAAACACCCACAGATGGACATTCCTGGTAGGGAAAGCTGATGGGCAGGAGAATTTTATCCTCCCTGCTTTGTCATATTTGTACTGGACATGATCTTCAGCATCTTTACCCATTTCAGGGGTAAACCTACTTACCTGGACACTGTGCAGTATCCAACTTTTCCTGTAGGGATCTTCTACAGAAACAGCTGAAATTTTGGATTGTCCCTTTCTGCTGGCCTTGAGCTGACATTGAAGGGTAAATTTGCTCATCCTTTAGCACTGAATCTCTGTGCAAAGCTGGGATCCACGTTCTTGCATGCATGTGATTTAGAAAAGTCACTTTAAGACATTAGTCATCACAGGATGGTTTGGGTTGGAAGAGACCTTAGAGATCATCTTATTCCAACCCTCTGCCATGGGCAGGGACAACTTCCACTATCCCAGGTTACTCCAAGCCCCATCCAGCCTGGCCTTGGACACTGCCAGGGATCCAGTGGCAGTCACAGCTTCTCTGGGAATCTGTGTCAGGGCCTCACCACCCTCACAGGGAAGAATTTCTCCCTAATGTTTAATCTATCCCTGCCATCTCTCAGTGGGAAGCCATCCCCCCTTGTCTTGTCACTCCAGACCCTTGTCCAAAGTCCCTCTCCAGCTCTCTAGGAGCCCCTTTAGGTACTGAAAGGTCCTCTAAGTTCTCCCCAGAGACCTTATAAGTGGTCTACAGGAGGTTTTCATATCAAAAAAGAACTGTTAGCATGGCACAGAGAATAGGAAACATCCTGTGCTTGTGGCAGCTCAGCTTGTAACCTGCTGTAGACATAGCCTTGCTTTGAATGTTCCTCGTTCCTGAGCCTGTAAAGTGGTGAAGGGACCTTTTAGACTTACACTTTTATTTGGCCAAGAGGCCAGTAATCACAGGGATTTTTGTGATTATTGTTATACTCAGAATCTGATCTTAAGGCAAGGAAAAACATACCCAAATTTTCACTTGCAAAAAATGCTGCAGAGGTTAGAATCACAGAATATTTTGAGTTGGAAGGGAATCACAAAGATTATCAAGTCCAATTCCTGAGGTTTGTTTATTTAGAGAGTTAGCACAGGACATATCTGGTTCATAAATTATAAATGTATCATAAAGATGGAAAAGTTCTGCCCCCATCCCCTCCTCACCATGATCTCCAGTGTTCAATGTAAAGCAATTGAGCAGTCTGTGTCCTACAAACAGAAGTAGCAAATTAGTGGGTTGGAAACCTTCAAGAATAAGACATGAGGCAGGAATAACCTTGAATCACCAGATCCAAACTGCTGGTGAGGGACTGAGGAGTCTGAGGGGTTTTCAAAGGAAGTTTCCCAGCAGGAGTTGGAGACACCCAGAGCTCCATCTCCACCTCACTATATTCTGGGCTCACAGGACACTGGGGGTTCCTGTTATTGCAGATTCTGGGGGTCAGGTGATGTTAAGGAAAATGCTTTTTCTCCTCCTGCAATTATCAAGCTTCCAGGGAAGACCTGCATGTGGACACCAATTCCCTGCCAAGAACAGTTATATTCTCCCCAAATTCTCAGTGCATTTTTGGTGGGCAAATACAACCTGTGCCTCAGATTGCCCATAACATTTCATTGTTTTACTAAATCACCATGGCAGCAGTGGTTGTCCCACAACAGAAAACTTCTCCACAAGGAAAAGATGTTTGGATCAATGTGCTCAGGGTGTGGAACCTCCAGGCAAAGGAACCATTTCTCACTCTGTGGGACTGCCTGGTTTAGACCAGGGCTGTAGATCTGCATACAATACATGTTAAAGCCCAAAAGCTCCATCCCTTCCTCCATCTCTGACAGCACAGAATTATTCCACAAGTTTCTATTTTTGCTAATTGGCTGCAGCTCTGTAATTATGAGATAACCGCTCCAAATGAAATATTTGGGATTGGGTTTGAAATATTGTCTCTTCCTGCCTGCCTGGGGGATTTATGCAAATGCAGGGAAAAAAAAATCTACCCTAAGTCAAAAGATTCTGTGGTCTTATCCACCTCTTCCAGGACTTTATGAGCAGGAAGGAAGGTTAGGGCAGTTTTTCATTTCCTATGTGAATGTCAGAACTTGGAACAATAATGGAGTCTGGAATTGCTCTTAATAAAAAGTATGTTGGGATTATCAGTAGAATGGAAGGGAAATGCATCAGGTGAGATAGGAGATAGAAAAATAATTTTCCTGTTACAAAGTAGTTTTCTCCCTTTAAATGGCATCAAGGGCTAATCTGTTTAGTATCCAAGCAAACTATTTATCTGGTAATATATTTTTCTGCCAAAAAAATAAAAAGTCCATCTGATATTATTAGGATATAAACAGACTGTGTGTGTCTACGTGCATGTGTATTGTCTTATTTTTTTGTATTTTTGTTGTTGTTTTTTTGGGTTTTTTTGTTTTGATCTTTGTGTGGATTCTGCTGTTGCTGTTTTGGTTTTGTTTGTTTTTCTTTCTGGCTTCAAATGATAAAAAAGCTGATTAACTGTGCATCTGATAGCCACTGTCCATAGGTCGAAGCACAAGCTATAGATTAGAACATTTAGAAGACTCAACAGACAAGAATTTAATTTCAAGTATGAACTTTAAGAGCTTCAGCTGACCTTAGTTTGGAAGAAGAGATGAGAGAGGTTCAAAGTTTTACACTACCTAAGTATCCCAGGACAAGCCAACTACAGCACCTGGGGAAAGGTGGTTTAAAAATAACCCTTAAGCATATAAAATTAATAATAATTTGGTAAGGCTTTTAATTTCCAGCAATTTGCCCTGGTCTGAGCAACCTGTGGAAGGTGTTGCTGCCCATGGCAGAGGATTCGGAACTGGATGAGCTTCCAACTAAAACCATTCCATGATTCCATGAAGAGTTAACACAAAAAGTATTCCATGCCCAGAATTCAGTGTAGAAATTTGGAGACTTTGTCAGATTTCCCTGTTCATATGTAACCAAATGCCATAAAATGCATGCATGGTGCTTTACATATGCAGATCCAGTTAGGTGATCTAGGATGCACATATATGTTTAAACAGGGGAGGAGGAGAATGACAGTGAATCATTGTTGGAGAAAAAGAAATGCACTTGAAATCAAAACTTGCTTCTGGGAAGTACAAATATGGAAAAGCAGTATTTGTTACTGCAACAACACTCATGATGAGGACCTGATTAAACAGTGTAGATGAATGTCTGACTTTCTGATGGTTAAAATTTGGTGATATGAATTCACTCTTAGTGTGGTGAATACCTCTAATCCTAATTAATTTGCTCAGTGTTTGAGATTCATTACTTTAGGTGGCTAATCTAAATATTAAGATTTAAGCCAAAGGCTTTGACCTGTTCAGGATTTGGTACACCTGAAGTTTTCAAGCATTAATCGTATTGCTACAGTGTCTTCCCTCATCTCTCCTTCACCTGTCCTTTTGGTGCCACTATTGAACAAAATTGTGCAGCAGGAAGCCACACTCCCACCACTTGGATGTCACCTAAATCCTCTGCCTGTATTTTGGCACTGCCAGATGAAGCCAAGCATGCAAATACATAAAGTGTCACTCAGAGAAAAAGGGAGGTGGGTTTCTGTTGGAGTGTTGTTTTCAGCATGCAGGTGACTGTGGCTCTCCAAGTATTAAACATCCTATGGGAAGCAGCAGTGGAGAAGAGAGAGGGTGCCAGCTCAGCTCACACTCACATTCAATTTTAATCAGAAACCCCAGAAGTTCCAGTTCAGAGGTCAAATTTAGGTTATTTTGTCTCACCCCTGACCCTGCACTCCCAGTTGTACCCAAGTTTGTGAAGCTCCTCTCACCTGCCCACCCCTCATTTATCCCTAAATTGTACCTGGGGCTGTGTGTGTCCCTGCTGAGCCAGCTGCTGTTGTGCCTGATCCACGGTGTCAGGTGCCCAAGCCAGGCTTGCACAGGCTGCTCCTAACTCTGCCAGTGTGGGTTCAGCTGAAAAATCATGGTCCTGAAAAACACATGGTTTGCCTTCCCCAGAAGGCATCTTCCTCTTTAAAATCTATTCTGTAGCACGAGATTTGGGGCAAAGGAGGAGAATCAAGGAAATAGGGACTTATCCTTCATTCCTAACACCAGGCACAGGCTGTTCTGCAGGGAGGAATGCAAATTTTATGGGACCAGGGGAGAAAGAGGCAAAATTGCTTTGCAGCTGGCTTGTGTGCTGGGATGGAAGGCTCCTTCTCCTGTCATCATGTATGCACTGTTAACTGGCAAGTCACAGAGTAAAACATGCACACAGTCCCTGGAGAGCTCTTTGTCAGCCCTGATGGTGCCAGCTGACTCATCAGGGAGCTGAAATGTCATTTGGGTTACTCCATCAAGTGAGTACCTGCTGCTTTCTGTGGTGTCTCTTTTGGGTGTTTGCAGTAAATGAACTGGATAACATTCTAAGGTGTCACTCCAAGTACAGAGGAGCACAGGCTCCATCAACCCTTTATAGACATTCAACCTTTTTAATAACAGAATAATTAGGAGACTTCTAAAAGATTCACCTAAACTTTATTTATTCATGTTTTGAAGTAGCTAAACCAAAATCAGGAATGTGGCACTGCTATGACTTCAAATGCAAGCAAGGTCAGAAAGAATCACAAAATCTGATTTTTGGCTCCACAAAACCTTGATGATAATTCCCACTCAAATCATCCAGGATACTTGGCTTCTATCAGGCATTTTCTGGAGCTGTAACATTCAGCCCCTGGATTTTCTGGCTGTGCACACACACTCACTGTCAATGAAAGCAAATGGCTACAGGGGATTCCAAGTCCTAAATTTAATAACGAGTAAGAATTAAAATAAACAGTGACTTTGCATTGGTGCAAAGGCTCTGGCATGGAGATGCCAATGGTGAGCTGAGCTCAGCACAGATTTGGGCATTATCTGGCCAGTTCCTGTAAAGGCAGAGAAGGGAAAACACATTTTCTCCTCACCCTCTTCTTTTCCTCACCCTCATTGCACCTGTGAAGTCTCAGACTGCTTTCCCTCTTTTTTTCTTTCTTCCCTTTTCAACTCTCCAGCTGCTGCTGAAAAGGGAATTTCCAAAGCATCCAGGATCCCAAGAGCAGCATGCTAGGAATAAATAGCACAAAGACAAGTCATTCCATGGCAAATACCACTCAGTAGGAAGCAGGAAAGCAGAAGCAGTAAGTATGCCAGTAATTCTAATCAATATGCCCTCTTTGCATGTCAGGCTCCAAATGCAGAACAAAGTTGGTTAAAATGCACGTCCTGGGACATTTTAACATCTGGAACTTTTTATGTATTCATGAAGATTGTGAGTCAGATTCAAAAAGCTGTTTAAACAAGTGTGTTGATACACATAAGGTTTACTGTATATATAGAAAAAAAGCAGCATTGTTAACATGTTTTTTTGTATCCCTGCCAACCTCCTGCCAACTGGGGATGGAGTGTAGGTTGTTGGCATGGATTCCTAAATCTCTCATTGGAATGGAAACTTCCCAGTGCTGGTTCAAAGGTTAGCTGGTTGTTTGATTTAAGCCAAGTAGCCTTAGAATACAGGGATTTATTTTTTCATTGAAATAAGCGTTTATGTTGGTAATTTTCACATTTGGTTTTGGTTGTTACTGGAGATGTTTATTTGGGCTTGAAACAAGTGGTCTGGTTGACTTGGTACTAAAAGAGCCTGATTTAATTTGGGTAAGACTTGCATTATGGCAGGAGCTGATTGTTTTTGAAGGGATTAAGCTCTCTTCATGCTGGTTGTATATAGATTAGGCTCCTAGTCCTGATTAATCAACGAGAAACCTGCTTTAGGGTGGAGTGAATCACTGTCTGGAGGTTCCTACTTCTTTGGTATTGAACCCATACACAGAAACTGGAAGACTGACAGACTGGCTTGTTCCAAATCTTAGCTCTGACTTTAGTGTCACCTTGAATAGGTGTTGGTGAGATGAGCTTCACGTGTCCCTCACAGATAGAAACCTCAAACCTATTGAGAAATCTCCAGTTGTTTAGGAAATGAAATTTGTTTGCAAATTCATTTTGGCTTTAATAAATGGGAGTGAAGTATCTATTTATTTTAAAACGATGTGTTTAGTGGAGTGTGAAGCTGCTCTTCATTTCATGAACCCTTCCACCAGCAATTTCATATATTCCAAAATAACTGATCAAAAGGGTTGGAAAGAAAAACTGCAGCCTGAGCCCTGTGGCTCACTATGAAAGTGATTTCCTGGGGGCAAAGCAGAGCAAAAAGATTTACTTTTCCCCCCACTTCTTCACCAGCCATGAGGGACTCCCTACTTTAGGGAACCCACCAGGTAGTTTTCTATCCAAGAGAATGAGTTTGAGCAATAATTAATTAATTAATCAATCACTATAAAGCACTCTGAGATTTTACAATAATCCAAGGCAAATGTAATAATACTTAGGTATATGGCAACTATAAAGATAATGCACATGTAGAAAGAAATAATATTTTATGAATATGTTCACAATATCCTCACTTAGTACCCATTTGGTTTGATGGCTCTTAAAATCCCTCTTGAGTTGAAATGTTATGTTGTGTTAGCTCCCTGTAGACCCATAAAACATTCAATATGACTCATTCATTCTTAAACTTATTTATTCTTCTTTAAAAAAAATAGTTTTCCATGAACAAATATCTTACTGTAAGTATCCTGTCAGAAGATGCTTGCAGCCAGTTTTCTGGTTAGAGTTAAGGTGTTAAATTATGCCTCAGTGCTTTTTTTCAGATGGAATTTAGGTGTTTATAGTTTCAAAGTCTAAATTTAAGGAGGTTGTTATGGATTCCCTTTGTATGCAGTGGGTAAGACAGGTAATTCTGAGATCAATACACCTAAAATATGAATTTAATATAGCTGAGATGAAAGACTTGCTGAAAGAGTCTATTTTTCTTAGTTGGGAAACTTACAATTTTAATTGCAAGCAACCACTATACTTTTAGGTTTGTTAGCATGACTAAAGTCATCAAGACTTCAAACACACTCAGGTGAAATGAATGCCACCTATAGCTTCCATTTTTTAAAATAAGACAACACAATGGATTTCTTTATTTTGCTCTGTTTGAGTACAATAGTTACTTAAGTCTTCTCACCACAGAAGCTGAACAATCTTCAGCATAGTTAGCTTCACAACTGGATAAAGCCAATCAGTCAATTAAATTCCATGGAAATGAAAATGTAGTAGGAGTTTGGACCCAACATCCAATTTGATACCACAAAGAAAGATGATACAGGAGAGGGATGGATTTCAGTCTCTTAACTCAAGACACATTCCCATCCCTGAGGGTGATCAAGGCCAGGGGCTTTGTGTTTGAAGGGGGCTTAAAGGTCATCTTGCTTCAAGCCCCTGATGTGGGCAGAGTGCCTTCACTGGACTGAGTTTAGCTTATCTTCACTTGGGCAGCTAAAATCAAGGGACACTGATGACTTGGGTTAGTGACTCATGTGTTGGTCCTCACCCCTTTGAAATGCTCCAGGATATTTCCAATGACTATGGAGTTGTTGGATGTACCACTAAAAATATTTTAAACAGAGCTTTTTTTGGGGTGGAAGCTGCATACACCTGTTTCTTGAAGTCTTGGGCTTGAATTTTGCAGAAAACATTGAAATTTCTGTAAAAAGATCATCTCTTCTGAGATTTCTTCAACATCTGCTTCTCATCCCATCACAAATGCTGCCCATCTTTAGGATGCTTTGGCATTTCCACTTCCAGTCTCAGCTTGCAACCAGCAGTAAAAGAACAGAGGAACTTGATGAAGTCTGGTTTGAGTTTAGGTGTAAAAATGACTGAGGCTCATCTGCTTTCTATCTTGTATGAATTGCTGGCTAGTCCTTCTCAGTCAAGATGTTCAAGTGAAGATTATTACATTTTTAAGGAGATTGTGTAGGGGCCTAGAATAGGGGCTGGGTTAAAAGAACCAGGAGATCCTTCTCTCTGTGCCTCCTCTATAAATCTCTCATTATCAAAATAATGTCTCGTTTGTGGTCTTGGATGGCTCTGCCTTGAATGAGTCATATTTCTTTTGATACAGATGATTCATATCACTTCTTGTACAGCCCAGGCTTGATCTGCAGAAAAGCTTAGCAATAGAAAAGCTATAGCAAACCGGCTCCGCACATGCTCCAAGTTTCTGATAATCAGTCTTTATTTAATTAAGCTTCATATCTGTCTCGTGAGGTAATTATTATTATTTTACAAGTTGTACTTGATTATAAAAAAGGAAAACCCCACAGATATTTGAGATGGATGAAAGTGATGGGAGGTGTTATTGTAAAGATCTGGATTCAGAAGTGTTTCCCTTACTATTGCTCCAAAAAAACAAAGCCTAATGCAAGTTGTAGATAAAAATTCAACAAGCCAACAAGTGTCTGTCTGCTCTCAGACTTCATGGCCATGGTTTCTTAGGCTGCTGCCTTCAAAGGGTAATAATCTCTCTCTTCCTCTGCCAGTGAACAGCACTGTCCAGCACTCAAAGTGGGAGGAAAGGGAGGTTTTTCAATTTAAACTTTGTGGTTTCTGCACTCTTGCAGCACACAGCTAAGACTGAGTATGGTTTCTGCATGTGGAGGAGCTACCAATAGTGCAAATTAACAGGATTCAGCCTCCAAAAGCTGTAAGTATGTTTGGGGTGAAAGAAGTTGTGAATGAAACCCAGATGAGGGAATATGGAGTTAAGGAGTCATTTGAGACAGTTTGCCAATTGTGACCCTCTTTGGTTCTCCTTCAGCAACGTGATCTCCACAGCTGAACCTGGCAAGTTAAGATGTGTGTTCTCTTGATATTTTGTCTTTCACTCTGGTAATCAAACAATGAAAATAGTTTCACCTTAAAAAGCCACCAAACAGTAAAAAGCCCAAAAACTAATCATGTGTTAATTGTATCCCTTGTGTAAAATCAGTCAAAATCATAAACATCTGTGAAAGTCCTGCACCTTCCCACATTAGAAAATAATTATTTTTGTTTTCTTCTCAATGTGTTTTCTTTTACATCATTAAAACAAAGATAAATTAGCCTGCAAAGTCTAATTGCATTGGATTTCTTAACAGTTGCTCTGAGGTACCTGCAGATATGATCCAATATAAGATTTTACCCTATTCATTATGACACCTTCAAAGATGAAAGTAGAAAATAAATAATTTTAAAATAAGAATATAAATAAGATACCTAAATGATGCTTGATAATATCACAGAAAGAGAAAAGAGCTTACTGAAAACCAAGCTGCCCTGTCTGTTCAGACACCCAAGCTGGTTTGCACCTATGATTATTTTCCTGATTGAACTTAGATGCTTGATCTTCCCATGCCAGTATTTCAATATCTGTCTAAGTGGGCACTTGGAAAAAAATGAATTATGAGATGACACATCAGATAATTTCTACCAAATATAACGATGCTAACCAAGTGAATAAAGTAAAAACTCACAAACCTTATTTCACAAGGGGCTTCTGCTCTGAAATGCTACATAGAAACATAGAATTGTTTAGGTTGGAAAAGACTTCTAAGGTCATTGAGTCCAAGCCTTCCCCCAGCACTGCCAAAATCACCACATGCTCCCAAGTGCCACATCTACACTTCTCAAAGCCCTTGCAGGGATGGTGACTGCCCTGGACAGCCTGTTCCAGACCTTGAATAGTTTTCCTGCTGCTGTTGGCTTTAGGTGGGAACCATTCAGAGACAATGATCTCAGGTAGATCCCAAACTGGGGAAGGCATCTGATCTTGTAATTACTGCATATACATATAAACAGGATGTTGGGGCTTGGTTTGGAGATCATTGAAATTCTTTTTTCTGTAGAGCTGTGACCACCTGCTCTATCACATGGACTAAATTGGCTTTCCTAATTCAGTCCCTTGCTTACCAACATTACAGACACAGACATTGGACTCCATCACATTGTGAATACAGAGTCACACTGATACCAGTGAAACAGATGAAAAGCCACTTTTCTTTTAGCTGTAGGTTCACAGAAATATCTCAGAAGGAGCTGGCAGACTGGAAACTTGCAGAGATATTGTGTCTGTTTGCATGGATAAGCAGAGATTAATTTTCCAGGTCACCATCCTTTTGCAAAGCATACAATTGAAAAGAAATAAAAACCAAACAAATAAAATTACAAACCTAAAACTTCAGAGAATCTTGAAACAAAACCTCATAGTTTTGTCAAGAAAAGCAAGTCCCAATATCAACCTATAAATTAAATATCTAGAGAGAGAGATACAGCTGTAATTAATTCAGTGATAATGAGGCAATCAATACACTGACACTTTCTGATTTGACAAGGATGGTTACTGCATCACCATTTATCTCCTAGTTCCCCAATAGTCAATGCCTTTAATGAAAAGTCTTCTTTGACTCTTTCCCACTTGATGTTTCAGCTTGTTTGAACTATTAGCTCCAATTTTGTCAGGCTGGAATGTTATGGAGCAGGCTGCTAGGATACTGCAAGATTCATGGGCTTTGGATATTGTACCACAGTAAAACAGCTGGAGGGGAGGGGAGAACTGGTATGGTGAGTAATGGCAAATGCATCCATCACAACAAAGAAACTTCTATCATCCCCACTGGCAAAACTGTGAGTTACTGAACTACCAAGGATGTGAGCTGAGGTTTTTGAATGATGGCTATATATACTTTCCCCTTAGAGGAGTGATCTTGGTTTGGACTGATGATATTTGTTGCTATCAATGATGACAATGAACATCTGTGCTCGGTGGTAGCTGCTTGTAATTTCTTTGCCAAACACATCCACTCACAGGACAAATAGATGCATTTTAAAATTAGTAATAAATAAGACCAAAAAACCAAGCTAGATGTAGTACTGTCCAGCCATCTTTGAAGAAATTAGTTTTGTTTTTACTGACCTAGTAGCATCACTGAGTCTATTTATAACATCTCCTACATTTTATTATAAAGCTTTTTAGCAGTGAGGTACAATATACCCATGGGGCAAAAAAACTACCAAGCTATGAGCTCAGTTTGTCACAGAATAGTTGCCTTTCTTCAAAATGGTATCAGTGCTTGTATAAAAAGCACCAGGAGAGAAACTGTGGGACAGTTGATGTTAATGGTGAAAGTCTTTTTGACTTCTAAAAGGACAAGAGCTCACCTGCTGAGCACAGCTCTGAGGCTGTCTCCAATTTTGGTTTGCATTTGTGAACTGTGTTTGTAATAGTGAAGAGGATTGAAGCACCAGTCAATTTGGTGTTTAAAAAGCTTAGTTTCCTTAGGGTGGAGTATGAGTCAAAATTTTGAACTAGCTTTGGTTCCCAACCCTTCATATTGGTTTAATTATTTTGTTTTCATCATTACATTGCTTAATAGATCTGGGGAAGGTTATCATAAACGATCATGTTACATGACTTTCAGATGTATGTGTAAAGTCAAACTGGATAATTATAAGGAATTTTTATTGTCTTAGTCATGTCTTTGTATAAGGCTGTAATTCATAACCATCTTCCTTTTTTTTTTTCCTTCCTGTCCCAGTTCCTTAAGTGTGAACTAAAAAGTCTGCAGAATGAGGGAAAGACAGAAACATAAGGCAAGCAGCAGTGAGCACATCTCAGAACTCAGAAAAATTATTTAAGGAGGATGTACACCAAAGAGAGTGCCCAGAGACTATTTCATTTTTCAACACCGGTGTCAGGGGAGCAGCTAAAACATACCACCCAAAGTGGAGCCATAATTATGAGAAGTGAACTAATAATGGGTAAGTGTATAAAAACAAAGACTGGGAAGAGACAGTCAAAATAAACTAGGGAATGAGGCCACTTCAAGCACCGAGGCTAAACTCAAAGATAGAAATGTCACAGATCCCTAGGAAGTGATGTAACTTTGTGAGGGACAACTGGCATTTGTTCCCACCACTCAGGACCCTTGAAATCTTCTCCCTCTGGGCTTTTGCAGTGAAAAGAGTCTTCAACTCTAAGTCTTAAATATCTGAATCAAGTTTGTATTTAAAATCCATTAACATTATACTGTGGGTTTGAAGTAGCCCCAGTCTGTATCCAGCAGGAGCATCCAGTGATGCAGGGCAAGGATGGCTGCCCTCTAAGTGGGGTCAGAGCTGATGCCTAGAATTATTTAGATTTCATGCACCTTTGGTTCTGGACTTTGCTCCTTGTTCTCCACTAGTTTCAGTTGTATAAGATGTAAAGGAACATATTTAGATCTTGTTTTGTGTGTGAATAAGCAAGAGAGAGAGAGATAGAGGTTCAAATAGCCACTTGGGTCTCTGACTATGACAACATATCAACTTAAAATAGTGATTAATGGATTTAGATTGTTAGTAGGCTTGAAGGATCCAGCCCTACTCACAGTGTAGTAAAAGGAGAGAAATTTTTACAGTGTTGAATTTCTCACTCCAGCAAAACCTCCATTGCAAGTTTACTCTCACCAGCTGCATCAGGAGTGTCCCTTCACTGTCATCTTCTTTAGGTGACAGAGGGAGTGGTGAAATCAGAAATTCTAGTGTGGGTTTTCCTTTTTTGAATAATATATATATAAATTTATTCTAGATAACTAAATCCCAAGCTTTACTGAGTCATCTGAGACAATGATGCTGCTGATTTGCTGGCTACATCCCAGCCAGGTTATTAGATACTGAGCAACCTGCTCTGGTGGAAGTGTCCCTGTCCATGGCTGGGGGAGTGGAGCTAGGTAGTCTTTAAGGTCTCTGTCAACCCCAACCTGTCTGTGATCCTATAATGTGACACAGGACATATAAAGGACATGGACTCTTGATTAAATATCCTACATTAGCACAAGTGGCATTAGACACCTATGGCTGAGCACTTGAATCCAGCTTTTAGTTAATGCTGTCAGTGGAGCTCGAAGAACAATTCATCTTCTTTTAAGAAAGATATTTAGGCAACATCTATTCTAGGAAATAAAACACTGTCAGGACCCAAGGGTGGAAATGGTTTTGGCTGAATTAGCACAGACCAGGAAGTCTTCCAAACTGAGAGTTTGAATCTGCCCATCTCATTTTGGAGGCTGGGAGAGTTTAAATGATACTCTGGCTAAACTGTTGGCAAAATGATTCTGGCATGACTTTACTGACTGTACTGCTTACATCTCCACTGATGATAGGAGCAGAAAAAACTCTTGCCTGATTAGACACTGCTTGTAGACATCAAAGTTGGGTCTCTTAGTCTTGAACAGGATGCTACCCCTGGAGAAGGATGGGGGCAGCCTGCAGCCCAGGGTGTCAAGGACCCCTTTGGGAATGGGAACGTGAGCCCAAGAGCTGGGTCAGGGCCAGGATCAGCCCCAGTGAATGCAGCCAGGGTTAGACCTGAGCCAAGCTCAGGTCTGCAAGTGCTTCAGCTCCTGTCAAGGGTAAAACAGCACTTCTATTGGCCTGTTCAGTTTGGCAGATGATTGAATAAGATATTTGTTTGTCAGAGCTGTGATCTCAGAGTTGCTCTTAACTGACTAAGTTGCTTTTTGTATTGCAGTATGAAGACCTGAAGCCACAAATCTCCTGCCTCTTTTTCATGCTGTCTCCTTGTTTGGTTGGTTGAGTTTGTGTTCTTTCACTATGGTTGTTGTTTTTCACCGGGCAATCATCTGAATTATTTGCCTGAACTTTCATTGTCTCCCTCTCTTCATCCTCTTCAGCAAGATTGGTTTGGGGTTCCAGCTCAGAGTGAGGTTCCATACCTTAGGGATCCAGCTCAGGGTGGAATTCCATAGTCCCAAATGATAACAGCAAGGGAAGGGGCAGAAGAGCCTTGGGTGTCACAGCCAGTATTTATGGGCAAATATGCTTGGAGTGTCTCAAAGCAGTGCTGAGCCCCAGAGTGGGGATGCAGGATGCTCACTGTAGTGGAATACAGCTGAGTCTGAGTATTCAATTGGGCTTTTATTATTCCTGGTATTAAGGAATTATCCAGGGAAGATAAGAGAAAGGAAGAAATAAAATCTAAAATAATTCCTCCAAAGCCAGTGTACATTTCCTAGGCAACAGTGAGGAAAATAATAGAAGTCTAATCATATAATTTAAGCTCTGTTAATGGGAATGGCCTCTTCTTGTAATTATCTCAGCAATACATTTTCTCCCTCTTTTTTCTTTTTCTATTTACCCATTACCTTTTAACGTTAAATAGCATCAGCAATAAACAGGAAAAAATGGAGATATTTTCTATCTACAGTAACGAGCTGAGCAGAAGTGCAAATCAGCAGCTCACTCTGGAGTTTGAAGCTGGGATGTAATTGAATTTGACACGAAAAACCTGCATCTGAATTTCAGTGGTAGGTCTAAGGCAGGGTTTGGCTCTAACTGGTGTCAGAACTTTTAGTTTAGACCCTATGGAGAGACAGTGGAAGGTATCAACTCCAAAACTCTTACCTAGTGATAATTAATGCTTAAGACATGCTAATAATCTGCTCTCAAGATTACAAAATAAATTGAATAGTTATGCAGTTTATGCTGGAAAAAATAAAAAGTTTAGATCTCTCTTCTGAGCATGAATCTGGATTGGGTGGGACAGACAGACTGTGCACTGTAATTGGGATCCCGTGCCAATCCATTCATTTCACTGCCACTGCTCCTGATTTACATTGGCAGCAAATGTTTTTCCACATCACTAAGAGATACACTTCTATTTAAGACAGATTTATTTCATGGGAAAGGGAAACGAAGTCCTCCTATGAATACTATCTATAAAAAAAAAAAAAAAAGCTTTGCCTCCTTTCCCTTCTACCCCCTGCTCCCTCTCCTTTTTGTAATGCTGGAGGTAATGAAACAAAATTTGTTGCTACAGATCTAAACATGACAATTCGGCAATTTTTATTTCCTTAGTTCAGCTGAATTTGTTATTCTCCTACAGCTCTGTAATTGCCTTTTTTTTTTCCCCAGCTATTGAGTTCACACAGGTAGAAGAAAGACTGCTTTAGATCTGAACTTGATGCTGGAGGTCGTTGGGAAGATTATGTAACACAGCTCAAAAAAGCTTTACAAACTGTTCAAATAACAGAACATTTCTAGTACAGTGCAGGAACATAAAAGTGGAACCAAACAAACCCAAACCATTTTGCAATTACTGACAAAATCGTGCATTGGCAGAAAATGTGAAAGCATAACAGGAGGGGAGAAGGTTGGGTTTTTTTTTTTTTCCCCTCTCTTTTCTTTCTTTTTTTGTCCTTTTTTCCCCTTCTTTCTTTTTTCTTGCTACAAATAAAGCAAATGCATCTCAGTTTTTGAAACAACCTGCACACACATCCACTTCCCCTGCCTCACTGCTTCCCTTTGTATTCCTAGCACCAGGAAAAGATAAAATAACATTAGCTCCACGAGTAAATTAAATGATGGATGTTACAGTTCCCTTTTTTCCAAATCTAACTCTTTAAGCCTTAGTTTAGAAGCTTAAATGTGGAATGAGAGACTATGTCCTGTTTCTCCCTGCTGGGTTCATTTAGGATAAAACCCAGGCTGCCCTGCATTTTAGTTGGAGACTTGCACACAGTGGGGGTGATTGGACTTTCTCTGCCCAAGGCACAACATATGCTACTTCCCATCACTTTAATAGGCATTAGTTCCGCAGACAGCACTGGTCAAATGTACATTATTCACAATCACTTTAATGCAAATATGCAAGGATGAGAGAGAAAATATGTCACAAAGAAAGAATCGGCCATTTCCATTCTTTTTTTGATTTTCTTTTTCTATCACAGCATCTCTTCTTTCGACACACTTGTGTGTATACATGGATGTGCAATCATTGTATTATTTTAGGAAGATTTTGTTTATTTTTTTTATGGAAGGTCTTAACATTGTTGGTTGAAAGTGTTTGGATGTAAAATATCAATGTTACTTTTTTACTAAAGGTGCTGTCTATTGTTATTCGTAGCACTCACAGGATAAAGCTTCCTTTTTCATTCTCAGCTTCTTCTGTTATGGAAGGTTTATTCTAATCATTATTTTTATTATTTTTGTTATTTTTGGTCTGCAGAATCTCTTTGTGCACCAAAAGAATGACCTGTGTCTGTAAAAAATAAAGCTTCCTAATTAAATCATTATCACCAGATATACATTCATATACATCTGTTTAGATGAGAAAGAGTCCCATTTTTTTTGCATTTACTCAATGATTTCTTCACATTTATATTTTATCTGTGTACATAACATCTAGGACTCTGAAGTCTGCCACTGTGCTATAAATCCCATTGTGATACTGTGCTAAAAGGGAAACTACAAAGATGTTCTCAGTATCTACCTGTCTGTTTGCCTGCTCATCTTTATTTTCTTGTGATGGGTCCTGAACAGCAATGACTCTTCTGTGAAGGTCTCAGAACCCCCTAAAAATATGAGTACAATTCAGCAGCTTATTCAGAATATGACAATATATTGCAAGTCATAATATGTAAGAATTTGCCAGCTTTTATTCTATTATTTTATATTTTTATTCTCCTTTTTTCCCCCTCTTATTTCCTTGCCAAGTGCAGCACTTCACTCCCACCCTGCCCATCCATTCCTGCAGGTCTCAGAGTTTTTCTAAGTTATCAGACTTACGGTTATTTATTTTCAACCAACTTCCTACACAAATCCAATGGATATTTGGACCGAGTATCAAGTGTGAATCCAAGCTTATCAGGCCTTTGATAAAGTGGAAAGATGTTGCTGCATGGCAGCCAAAATCAATCTAACCTCTGGCTGCCACAGTGTTCCTTAAGAGAGAGGAATTGTTCCTCTCCACCTAATAACCAAAGCCAATGGTAAAACCTTGGCCAGACCCCAAGTGGAGTAAATCAGTTCATGAACTGTATCAGCACAACCAGAATTGCCTCTCCAGGGAGGTTTCATGCCACACTGGAAGGCTCTTTATTGTGACAAAAAAACCCAGAGACATTAGATCCAGAGATCTTGTGGTTGAATAAATTGTAATTTCAATTTTTTGAGCCAAAAGCTCAGTGGATCTATCAGGATAATTTTCCAGGGAAAAGAATTGCTTTTAGAGATTTTATTTCTTTAGGGTTTTTTATCTTTTCTAACAAGGTATTTGGCCAAAGTTATGTGCTCTCTGTAAGAAATTAGTTATAAATAACCAGAATCATTTCATTAGATGCTCACCTGTGAAACTCAAAAAGTATATTTTTAAATGGTTTTATTCCCATGAGGTATTTTAGTACAGACAAGATGGTGTTTTCTGAAGAGAAACTTCCCCTGTCTCACACACCAGGTATGCCCACAATGTTCACTTTGCTCATTTCATTAGTGTCAAGTGATTAGGCATTAATTGCAAAATGTAACATTGCACCCAGTTTGCTTTCTAATAGACGACTTTTAATGGCACAGTACTGTGCCAACGATTTCTAGTTAATTCTCAGTGTTGCCCTTTTAAGGATGGAAGAAAAGACAAAATGATAGATGTGTGAGTATATTTTAAAACACAGATAAAAGCTTTTGGCAACCCATTTAGAGAATCCTTTGGAAAAATAGCACTCAGTGGTGCAGAGATTAAATGATGGCAACATGATGGACAAAACTTGGTTCTTTTGATTATTCACTGGTACTTTATTGTAACCCCCACTAGAATCAATCCAGGTTTACATCACCAGAAAGGGGAAAACAATTCTGATTTTGTCTTTTGTGTGCCATCATATTGGAGAGGTACATAGATCATAATCAAGACTGGCCCAGTGCCAGGTACCAGGGAGTCCTGGCCAGTGATCTCTGTGTTTTCCTGGCCTAGTGAGATAAATTGCATCAATTTTGAAAGGAACAGCAACAAGGAGCAAAGCAGCAAGCATTGCATCTGGTCACCTTTAACTTCTCAGCCTGAATGAGCTCTTGGCCAGTTACATCTGGATTAGCTAAGAGATTTCTGTATCTTTTCTAGTAATCTTTGTTCTTTCTGTGTGTAAAACAAGGTGTTTTATTGGATCTGTCACTACCTCGTAGAACAAAATAAAGGCCAATAAAAATAACAATTGAAATTACTGTGCTCCTGCTCCTCCTCCTTTCTCTGCAGCTATTTGCTTTATTTATGTTTTTACCAATACCAGAGGATTTATACGAGTTTTTAAAAATGGTTTGGAACTAGCCAAGCATTGCTTCCCCTTGAAGCAATCACTTCATGGACCACTTTATTTACTATACAGTTCAGATGTCAGATATTTACATGGTGGGGGTTTTATTATTAATAGATTTTTCAATTGGGAAAGCCTGTGTTCTCTGAACTTAGTAGGACTTTATCTTTTCTTAGGGGCGATGAGTGATTTATGTGGACAGCTCCTATTAATGTTAATGGAAAACAAATGTAAATCTCTCCACAGCAGATAGATAGCAATCTCACAAAAGTGGTCCAAGCAAAGCTTGTCTTTGTATGGGTCTAACTAGCAATTAGCATAAAAGATTGACATCAACTCTAACTCAGTATTTATACAAGTACTGTTAATCTAAATACAGAATCAAATTAATCCCTCGTGTCACTCCAGTGCCTGCTTTGGAATTTCAGCACTGAAGATTGTGACTTGCTCTGGGTATGCTAAATCTAAATGCACAGGTTTTAAGGACTGGATTCTGATAGATACCCTGTTCAGTCAGGGTGGAACATTGTAAATTAAGCCAACCTGTATAGCTCCTGCAAAACCATTTGAAAATTGAGATTTATAAAGGAGGCTGATGGAATTACATGCTTTTTGGAGTTAGGCACCTAAAATACCATCAGAAGGATAAAATACCACCTTTCAGCAAAATCCTTGGAGAACCAGGACACAAAAAGCATGATTTGAAAGGGTTTTTCTGTGAAATTCTTGTAGGCAAAGGAGCCAAGATTGGGTAGAAAAATGAAAAATATCAGAACAAAGGCACAAGATTTTAATAAAAAAAATTCATAGAATTTTTATGTTTGGATTGCTTTTGCTGAGAAGTGTTTTCTCTAAAAAATACTGCAAAAAAATCATAGAATAGTTTGTGTTGGAAGGGGCATTAAAGCATTGTACTAACCCTCCTGTCATGGGCAGGGACACCTCCCACTAGACCAGGTTGCTCCAAGCCCTGTCCAACCTAGTCCTGAACACTTCCAAGGGTAGGGAATCCAAAGCTTGTCTGAGAAATCTGATCCAGTTCCTCACCATCTTCCTGGTATCTAATCTAAATCTCCCTTCTTTTGGTTTAAAGCCATTCCCCCTCATCCTGTCAGTCCAAGCCCTTGTCCAAAGATCCTCTCCATCTCTGTTGGAGCTCCTTTAGTTATTAGAAGGGATTCAAAGGCTTCACTGGAGCCCTCTGCTCTTTAAATACCACTATGCCTGATTTCTTACTGGAGCTACAGTTTAGGTAGAACAGAGAAAGCATTTCACAATATTAAGGAATGGTAAATAATGGCCAGGGTGATGCTGGGAAAAAAAACCAGGCTCATGGGTGAGTTCTGCACAGCAGGACCTTGGTGTGTCCCATTCATCACTGTCTGGATCTCAAGTTTAGGCCAAAATTAGATGTAGCTGTGGGATACAATCTCTTCAACTTCTCACACAGAGCAATAGAATGGGCATTATTCAGGTTGGAGCAGAGAAGGTTCTTGGGTGAGGGCAAACACACAAAAACAAACCCTTTTCAGAAGCTGACTGGACACAGCACTGAGCAACCCATTCAAAGTGATTGTGCTCTGTGCAAGGGGGGTGGGTTGGATGATGTGGACACATCCCTTCCAAACTCTGCTGTTCTGTGATTTTGGGAACCCTCTGGGCTCAGTTCAGTTGCCTAGGCACAGGACCAACAGCTTTTGAGATAAATAAGGCATTGATATCCTGCCTAGTTTGCATTTTTTTTTCTCCAGGTAGGACTTAGATTATATTTTCAAACCCCAGAGAGATTCCTTTCTTTTACCCATAAATGAATGAAACTACAAAAAGAGAAGCTGGCCTTGCATCTGTTTTTAGCTACATCTTGATGCCCATGCCAAGACAAACCAACATGCTGATCTTGAGTCCAGAAGCAACTTCATTCTGCGACTCATGACTTCTGCAAAGTCTTGCCTTGGATGTGGAATGCCAGTGTGTCCCCTTTCTGCCCTTGACCAGAGCCATCTAGTTTTTGTGTGGTTTTGATAGCATGCAGCCTGCTGTAGGTGACTGCTTGAACAGGGGTATGGGACAAGAGGATCTCCAGGTGTTTCAATCTCAACAATTCTGTCAATCTGTATCCTCAAATTTTCTTCCTTAAGAGTGGCTGGAAGCCAAGCTCATGCTTTTTTATAAGGATAATAGGTGGAACCATAATTTTGAATATGCTTGATAGACCAGTTATATTGGTGTTTGTAGGCCCTGGAATACTGAAACACATAAAAAATTTGCTCATAGAAATTTCTCTCAAGACTTTCTATTTTCTTAAACGTCTCCAGAATCCAAAATCAGTGCTCTGAGATGAAGGACTTTAGTTTTCTATTCCATCCTGCTTGGCAATCTTTTCAGGACAACCAAAAGCAGCAGCAAAGCATCAGTTGTATCAACCATAGCTGCTAAAATCAGGTAAGGAAAGATTCTCAAGGAACACAAGGAAAATATCAGCTCAGTATGGGCTGAATGCAAAGTGGGTCTGTTGGTCAAATATGTTTTGACTGAACTCAATAAAGGGTGCATAATGACTTATATAATGTGCCAAGTACATGGCACTCATTCCTAGATAGTTCTTTCTTCTGGTGATCCATGGTTCAGGAATCTCCAGTCCTTTTATTTATTGTTTTTTTTGTAGAATTTTCTACCTTTTCCTACCTGCCTCATACCTTTCATACTTTTTTGAACAGAGAAGAAAATTTACTTGAAGCAGTGATTATATTCTCTATTTATGGTTGTATTTCAGAAAGGTTGTCTTCTACCTAAAAATTAATTAATCAAATAAATATAAGCAGAAGTAAAGAACAGTATTAAGATAAATTATCCTGTTTAGTGCTCCAGTTATTTGCATGGTCTGCAGATTTAATACTCATTGTAGCAATGGTCATTTCTGAAACCTGACATGTGCTTTCAAATGCCATAAGAGTGATCCTTTTACACTAATGTGCTTGGATGCACTTCAAGCTACTTTTTCAAAAAGTAAGACAAGTAATTCCAGAAGTACAAAGATAAAGAAAAGCACTGTTTCTGTTTTTATTCTGACTTGACTGACATTATAATTGAATTGTCTGGATCACTTCTTTTATCTCTTTATATACATGTAGAAATGAGGCTGCCATGAAAGAGTTGAGCAATGGCAAGCAGGCTGTCATAGCTGACATCCAAGTGTACAAACCAGGTTCAAGAAACTTTCAGGATGAGTTTATCTCTTTTCTCCTAAACCATCTTTTAACATTAAACTTATAAAGCACAGAATTAGTCATGAAAGAATTACCAGTGTATCAAATAAAGTAGCATCAATCCAGGGAAAGTTGCATGGCAGGTGAGATTCTTCCCCTGCTGCAGCTGTCTAATTCTGATAATTGTAGTATGGGAATTTGTATGTGTACTTGGTGCCCAAGCTCTCATTGCTGTCACTGAAAATGAGCTCAAATCTGACTTGACATAGTTTTTTGGTGCCCACCTGAGACATTCAAGGGTCTGTGAGACACCCATATGGGATTGTGAGAATTAACCCTGGACTTACAGGAGAGCCACACTCTTCTAGAGAGACAGCTGGATGCAGGATGAGGCTTGGGGGCATCTCAGACAGCCCTGGATATCTGTGTGTGTGTGGTTAATCAAACACTTATCAGTGTTGCCAATGGGAGTCTGGAGAGCAGTTACACACACCTGAAGGCAGATGCCTACTCCTGTGTAGGTCTGCAGTCAGGAATCTGAAATTTGGATGGTTCATCTGCTCTTGCTGTCCAGCCCATCATGATCAGTGGAGATCCCGCCCAGACAAGTCAATGGAGCCTGGAAAGCAATTCAGCTCACACAAGAAATACCTACCTCTATTTGGTCAGCTGCTCTCTGGACTCCAGTGATGGCATCAACTGGATTTTCATCTTCTCAGACTCAAATCAGGGACAGCACAAACACAGACATGCCCTTCTGAGATCCTTGGATGTAGGTGTATGGCTGTCAATCCCACCTACATTTCACTGGAACAAAGTGATTGTGTTTGAGCCTTTCATATCAAATTAACTTGAGAAGCCTCGTAAGAAGAAATGAAGGAGACTGCTAGGACTCATCACATTCCCACATGGAGATATAATTCTGATTTTGAATCACATTTATCTGCTATTTGCCTCACCCTTACTCACACTGTGACAACTTAATGCTGTTGAATATGAGCCTCAAGTCCCTCCCCACCCCATGCCTGAGCATATCCAAATTAATTTATTTAAGCCATTAAAAAGTCCTTGGTCTTAAATTTTTTAAACAGGATCTTGAGCTTATTCTATTAAAAAATTAATCTGCTAGGATGTCTTTAATCAGCCGAGTCACACAAAGGCAAAATAATGACACAGTAACTTTAGAGAACCTTGACTTTGAGCTGCCTTTTATAAGCATGTAAGGCAAAATAAAAAAAAAATAATAAAAATCAAAAGCAGTAAAAACTTATGTTACTTCTGTCAGTAGCTCCTTTTCAGAAAATGTTGTGAAAACAATCTCTGTGTGGAGGAAGCAACACACTGAGCAAGGAGCCTCAATCACAGGAAGTTCATTTTTTTCCTTGGCGCGTCGCCCAGTGCCATCAGAACTAATTAAAAACAGAGCCACGCTGGTAGGGAGCTCAGTGTTTGGGTTTTACAATAACCGAGTAGCAAACCAGGGGGACGTCTAATGAGAATAGTTTCTGAGTTTGTTTTCTAGCATTGGGCAACTATGTCAATTACTGGAAGTACAGCTCAGGGCCAGCAACCATGCTGAGCCACCAAAGAGGGTTATTTGCAGTACAGATTGAGCTGCTGCTTTGATGCATGTGTTCTGTGTGTCACTTGTACACTGGTGCAGCTCCTTGGCTCATGACTAAATAGGAAGAGGCTGATGCCACCTTGCTCTTCTTGTCTGAGGCTACATCAAATGTTAGGAGACAGGGCTTTGCCCTGGATCGTTAGATAAGCTCCAGTTAAAAAATGAAATGTGTCCTCTTCTAAGATTCTAGATGTAATGAAAGATCTGACTTGCAAAGGGAATTATCAGCCAGGGGATTAACCCTTTGAGAGTTGGAGGAAAATACATGTTAATCTGAATGCAGGAGCCTCATGACTCACACAATCCCAAATGAAAATTAAAAATATACATTTAAACTAGGCACACGGCTTCAAAATCTCACATATGCAAGTTTTACTCTTGCAGATAACCTGCTTATCATAAAGCCTGTGGAATCAATGAATATATTAAATATTTTCTATTCATATTTTAGGATTACTTTTAATTTTATGAGAAAAGAAGATAGAAGAAAGGAAAACAAGCTGCAGCCAAGGAAAAGTTTGTTGCAAAAATAAAGGAAATACTCTCTATATTCACTGAGGACAGAATGGGAATCAATGGGCTTAAACCATAGAATGGAAGATTTAGGTTTGTCATCAGGTAAACTTTCTAAGTGTTGGCTAGATCTGCCTGGGCAGGTGGTGGAATCTCCACCAGTATAAGGTTTTAAAAGTAGATTAAACAAACATAGACTCACAGAATGGTTTGTGTTGGAAGAAAGACCTTAAAGATCATCAATTTCCACCCCCTGCCATGGGCAGGGACACCTTCCACTATCCCAGGTTGCTCCAAGCCCTGTCCAACCCAGCCTTGGATACTCCAGGGGTGAGATATGGGATACAGACAACTTCTCTGGGCAACATGTTCCAGTGCCTCACCAACTTTGAGTAAAGTATTTCTTCCTAACATCTAAATCTCTCATCTTTTAGGAGAGATCATGTTTTTAAATCCATTCTCCCTTGTCCTGTCACTATCTGCCCATGTGAAAAGTCTCTCTGCCACTTTTCTAAACCCCATTCAAGTACTGGGAGAGTGCAATCAAGTCATTCCAAAGTTTTCTCCAGGATGAACAACTCTGCCAGTCTCTCTCCATAGGAGTGCTCCTGCCCTTTGATAGTTCTCTGATTTGTGATTAATGCTCTCCTCTGTTGTAGAGGTGAGCTCTCAGATCATGTTCACAGCCTTCTCTGAAGTATAAGAGTTTGAGAACATTTGAGATTGAGAGATTCTCAATATTAAACAAGATCTGTCATCCTTAATCCTCAATGGTCATGGAACCTGGGATTAATAGGCTTGCTACCCATTGTAAACTTACTACCTACTGTAAACTAGTATCCTCAACCATCTAACTTTTGAATTAATTCAACCCACTTTATTCAGTGTTGATAAAAAAAAATCTGTTTCTCAGTAAATATTAATTTGGTATATTCTGAAAACTTCCTTGTAATTGCAGTTTTATTCTTTCCTTGTTACTTTCTTTGGTTGCACAATTTTTATTTTCTTCAAGCTGCCCCTTCTGGTATCTTAGGCTGTGATCCAGAAATGTGGGTGAGATGCTGAATGACAGAATGATGAGGTAGGTTCACTGCTGTAAGATTGGTTTATAATTTATTTACATCACAGTTATTGGTCATTGGTGGCTTTCTCCTGACTCTGTGGGTCACCCCCTGCATTGCCCTCCAAAGTCCTCCTGCATGCACATCTCCTGCCATTTGTCCTACAGGCAACACACAAATCTCTTTGCTGTGGAGAATTGCTATCAGGATGGTAATTGCTTTTACTAATTACACAATCTCCATTGACTAAAGAGAGAGCCTTAGTTTGAACAAGCTGCTTAAACTAGTTTAAACTAGACAATGGGAGTCCTGGTTAAAGTCCTGTTGTGCTATCCTAAGCAGTGTAACAATATGAGTAAATGAGATCCTGGGACCATGAGATCAAGTTATATCCAGCTGGTGGGTCTCATCCTTATTTTCTGTCTATATGTATGACTCCTGCTACTTTAGATGTGACTGGTGAGGCAAAGCTGTGGGTACTGTCTGAGCTTCCCAAATGTGAATGACTGTGAGACAAATTGTGCTGTTCTCATGAGCCAATGGAGGCTTTCAGTTCTACTAATTAATGCCTTCAGAAGGAATTATATATAATGGTACAAGAAACTCATTAGTATCAGACTCATTTTGTCTTTTAATGCAAATACTCCAAGTTATCTTGAAGGTGTTCAGCCACATTATTTTTTCACCTTACTTCTGTTCCAGCATAAGCTAAAAAATATTTCTCTGCATTTACAGAAGGTGAAAATATGTAATTATCACAACTGCTGAGATAATGTGCCCCTAAACCTCTGTAACTTGCTGAAATACCCCAGTGATTATTCTTTCACTGGTCAGCTGTTTTGCTAACTGACACTATCACCTATGCCAAGAACTTTGAGCAAAGCCACAGCTTTGGTCTCTTGCCTGTATGTTTGACTGACCTTTTATTACTTCAGTAAAGGTCTGGGTCCCAATTCACCATGAAAGTAAAGAGATACAATTGTGTTGACTTCAGTGGAATTGCACACACTTAAGCCAACGGTGAATTTGGACCTCAGTAACTACATTTCCTTTTATAAGGCTGGTGGATGAGTGCTTGGGGAACAGTTAGCTTGTCAAATAAAGGCAATAGCTTTATCTTTCTACACTGTATTTATAGTGCACTCTTCCTACCAGACTTTGCCCTGCTGAAGCCAATTGTTCTAGTTTTTATTTCATTCTGATCAGGGAAAAGAAAAAATAACTAAGGATGAAATAGGAGGCATTATAAGAATTATGTTACTCACTGATTGCAATATGATGGTCTTGGAAAAAAACAATTTAAAAGGCATTTGAAGCCCTCCCATGTTCCCTGGTTATGTTTGCTTCCTTCAAATCGTGCTGATAACTGTGGCTTAAACAAGTTGACTTTTATTTTTTCCTTTCTTTTCTTACTGGCTGCAGGCAAAAGGGAAGTTTGACTAAGCCACAAAAAATAAAAGAAAACAAACAAAAAAAAGAAAATTAAAAATTAAGTATCAGGTTGAAAATATTTAAATAAAAAATAGTGACTCATTTTCTTGAGTGCCTCTGTGGTAGCAGATTAAACAGTTCTCAATCTGGTGCCTCAGATTCAGTCTTTAGAACTCATTATAGGTCCCAGTGCAATTTTTTTTCATGGAAAATCATAACAGTTTTAGCAATTCCTGGGCACAGTTCATGTTCTGGACAGTATTCCTAACAAGCAGGTTACATGGAGCCACCTTGATTTTAGGCTATGAGAGTCTCATGGTATGGAAGTGACCAACTCATGTAGTTGGACAGAAACCAGCACCTAAAATGATTTTGTTCACTGGTGTACATGTACACCTTCTGGGCGAGTCAGGATATTTGGATGAGTTGGGATATTTGGGCTTGATGCTCCCATCTGTTTACAAAAGAGAAAGATTTTAGCCTCTCAGGAGAGAGGTCTAATTGTGGAGTGGTGGTTTATCTTTGAATCATAGATTCATCAAGGTTGAAAAAGATCCCCAAGATCATCAAGTCCAACCTGTGACCAATCCTCACCTTGTCCCCTAATCCAGTGCACTGGCTATTTCTAAAGAAATAATACCAATTTCAATAACAATGACAAACAACACCCTCACATAGCCAGCAAAAACCCCAATCTTCCCTTTCTTTGCTGAACTGAGACTTTTGCTTAATAGCAGAAGAGGGATTCAGGGAAACATGGCAGCAGCTAGAATTGTTTGTTTTCCACTGTAATATTAATCAAATGTTCCTTTCAGGCAAGGTATTTCTCCAAGGACATTGCTAGAACTTCAGACTATTTTCAGGAAAGTTTAAAATAGTCAAAACTGAAATGTAAAGAAGAGAGAGATGAATACTAGTACATTTGGGCTGGTTTTGCTCAGTGGCAGTCCCTCTCAGAGCTGGCCCAGAGTTTCCTTCTGCAGCCCAACAACATCCTGAGGCTGCACTGTGAGTGTCTGAGCTTCTTCAGTTAAAATTCAATGAAGGAAGGGGGTGTGCTGACTTCCCTTAATATCTTTATATTACCATGTTAACCTGCAGGTAAATGGTGTGGTAGCAATTCTCTTCAATTGCAGAGGATCACAATCTGTTCAGTGTGATGGGGTCAAAGAACTGAGGTTAAAATTCCAAACAAAACTACACTAAATTTCTAATTATATCCCAGCAAAACTTGACCTTTGATTTTATAGCATAATATTGGTCTTTGAAGATAAGATGAATTTTGTCTTGCTAGGTGTCCTGAGTTTGCATAGAGGTGTAAACCAAGGGAGAATGTGCCCTCTTAGCTGCTTGGGACATTTGAACAGATCAATGGCTCATGTTGGTCAGGTTTAGTGTGACATTCAGCTAAGTGCAGATAGCTACAATTCAGATGTCTGTAATGCAGAGTCTATGTTGGATTTGATTAGATCCCCTGTAATGGAAGCAGGGAGGAGACCCCTCTGGTGTGGGATTGTTTGCATCCTTAGAAAGTGAGTAATATAATCACACACTTAATTTTTTTTCTTTTTTCCCCATTGAAGGGAAGCGAATGTACAGGAAAAAATTTGGAAGTGTAATGCAGACAACAAAAAGTAGGTGAAATGTGTTTGAATGTCTTTTCTGAGATTAGGAAGTTTGGAATATCCTAGAGGCAAAGTCAAATCTGTCTGGAAATTTGCTTTCCTCTTTATTTTTGTTTGTTTTGTTTCTTCCTGGGGACAGCTGTGAAAAACTGTAGGGAACAGGAGGATATTAATAAGCATGATTGGGAATGTGTTTGTGGGAGGATTAAAAATACACAGGTGAAGCAGGGAAGTCACTGAGGGTTACTGAAAGATACAGCAGAACAACCATGGGACATCAGCATCCCACGTGCCAGTTCTTTCCAGTGGGAATGAGAAGTTTATCCTGCAGCACAAGAAAGAAGGAGTGGCTGGAGATGTCATCTGAAATTTCCCATAAGAGGCAGACAGTGAGGAGAGAGGAAAATAGAGCATGAGAGTACCAAAGATAGATTTGGGGAAAAGTAAGAAATTAGCATACATTGATAAAATAACAAAGTCAACGGGAAAAATTGCTTTTGTATGGCCAAAGCCTAGTTCAGGCTCATAATTTCAGGATAATCATATGTGCTCTATCCATAGCTTGTGGTGAAGGCACCTTTTATTCCTAAAGGATATAAAAGAAAATTTGAATTTTCCCTATTTTTTCCCCTGAGTATTACAACTTTCCACAGAGTTTCCAGTGCAAACAAGGAAATGTGGAGATCTCAGCTTTGCTGTAAGATTCCAAAATTTTTCAGTCCTGTAGTATCCTCTCATAAATACCATCAATATCAGAACAGAGGAGCATCCATCTCATGTCTGGAGTCTTCAGCTTGGAGTTGTACTTTCCCTTTTATCTGTTTTTTGTGTTTGAGGTTGTTAGGCAGCTAAGAGGCTCTTTATTTTCCAGCATTCAGCAGCACCTCTCTGATTCCTATGGAAGCAATTCACCCTGTGATTCCTGCAGCAGTGTGTGCTAATGCCTGGGGTTTTATTCATCTGCCTTGGGTGTAAATATGCAGCATCACCAGCTCAGTGTACACAAGTTTACAGAAGTAATCCACATAATAATCCAAATACTTTCAGATTAGTGAGACAGGCACTTTTTGCTTTTCAGCATTGGTAATCCTATCTTTTCACTTCCCAAACCATTATGATCGTTCAGCAAGATAAGGGTTAGAGGGAAAAGATATATTCTCTTTTAAGTGCTGTTCCCAAGTTAATCTCATTGCAAAGCTCTCCATAATTTATTTACTGAAGATGATTTGAAAAATCAGATTGGGGAGGGTGAGGGTGATGCCTAACTTGTGTGCATGGAATAAATAAGCATTCTTATTTTAGTATCTTCTGGACAAAAGTTGATATGACAAAAATAATCCCTGTGACTGGGAATATGAGGGGCCCTTTCTGGCACACCCATCTACAAAGCCAAAGACTGAATGAGGATATGAGGGCAAGGAACTGAGATATTCTTTGATCCTAAGCACCAGGATATAAGGGTAATATTTTGGACAATGTGGGAAAGATGATTGTAATTGCTTCCCATGTTCTGTGATTAAATAAGGGCATCAGTCTCACAGGCAGACAGTTTTATACCTTTCTTTAGCTCTGGGGTGGTTGTGTAGAGCAGAAAAAAATATATTTGTTTCATGGTTGTGAGCTACTGAGTGAATACATTCATTAATGGTTTATGGCAGATAATTGTTGAGTAGGATGCTGTGTCAAAGAGCACCCTGAAAGCATTGAATGAAAGTTTCCAAAAATACTCACTGTTATCCTTTTCTGACTTAGCTTTTTACCACTGACTTGACTGGGAATAGATTTATATATCTCTCAGATACTTTTATGAATCACATCCACAAGACTAAACTTACCATCCTATATGTCAACTCTGGGCATGGCTTCATCTCAAGAAATTATTTTTAATATTAACATTACAAAAAAATAAATTTTTTACAATTTCTCAGAATGTATTTGATGATTTTTCAGAGCAAGGCTCAATATGTTATGTACTGTCTCCTTGTTCTCACTAAGTTTCCCATGTTTACAAATGTAAATGATCATGCTATTTTAAGGGATGCTCCATATTTGTAATTTTAATGACAAAGATTATAAAAAAGAAAGGCAATTGTTGAGGCTACTTTTCTACCATGCTAATGAGAGTGAGAAAGCAGCTAACAGACAGTCAGAGGTGTTGAATTGCAGGATAAGATCTGTGCAGTCACCCTCTTTACAGCCTATTGCAAAAGAAAATGCTTCATCCTGGATCCTAAGTCTCCTCAAAACAACATTAAAAAAACATAAAGAAGGTAAATTCAAAAATATGTTACACAGCTAGAAGATTTCAAGTGATAGGTTTGGAAATGAGAAAGTGTTGCCCTACTGAATTATCTGGTAGATGGGATATTTATTATGGTTGTTTGATTCTTTTGGCATTTTTTCTTAAATTTCAGATTTAAAACCATTTAGGTAGTTTGTAAAAAAATATTTATTTGCATTTATTCTGTAGTATCTAGACCATCTCACCATTTGAGAAGGAAGGTCACATTATTAGCATGTGTTTTACTGATGTTGTCTCTACATCTCCTCCTTTTTTTCTGTCCCCATCCTTTCAGATATAAATATAACCCCATGAGAGCAAAATGCTGCAATCCAAATCCAGAAGTTTTTTTCTCAGAAAAATAACATTCTTGATATTTAAATAAATGAGATAGACAAAAATAGAGACAGAATGGTTACAGGTGAATAGCTAAAACAGAGCAATCAAATATTCTGTGAAATGTCAGAGGCATATAGAGCACAAAGGAATGATTCCAGCAGGGACTTCACGGGGCTTTCCTGGTTTTTTTTTTTAAATATATTTTTTTAAAGAGATTAAGCAAAATAAATCAGGAAAGGAAAAACTGTTTGACCCATGTTATTGTGGGTCACATTTTTTTGTGGGCCACATTATTATTAATTTTTTTTGCATTCCAGATCTGATAAAAGTTTCTCCAAATAACACTGGATATTCCTAGGACTGTCCTGGGTTACCCATGAAACATGCTGGGGGATTGTCTGGGAGAATAGGAGCTGGCAGAGGTCACATCCATGCAAGGGAGTGTCATTTACAATTAAGAACTATAGAAACACAAGGACCCTGGCTCAGGCCATGTCTAAACCCTGTTGAGTTTATCAGTCCAGACAGAGCTGGAAAAACCTGAAATCTTAGAGCTTTAAAGATTTCTGTTATGAAAATAAGAGCCTCAAAACTTTACAATGCTTTCTCTGGGTGAAGTTCCATCTCTTCAGGAAGGAGTAAAAATACCCAAAGGAGTTTGGTTGGAGATAGAGTTACTCAAACTATTTTTCTTGCTCTATACTATGATTCAGTCCTAAGAGAGCTAAAAGGACCCCCAGCCTTTGTGGGGTTCTGGAAGCAGATTTTATAGCTCCATAAAGCAGGACCTTTTAAAACTTGGCCATGTCCATAATAACATTTCCCCATCCATCCCAAGAAATATAACCTCACCTACTGTCTGTAAAGGCAAAACATTTTTTTATGCAACAGTAGTGCTGTAGAACAGGAGTGGGCAATGCAGTTTCAGGTCCTTGCTGTGGACAGACTCAAGCTGTGTTGCTCCAGGAGATGAGGACAGGAAGGAAATGAGGACCAGGAGCTTCCATTTCAGCCCGCAATTTGCTGTACCACTGGAAGAATAACACTTCTGCATTGGAAGATCTTCATGGATTGGAAGATCTGCATGGACAATTTTCCACTTGCTAGAGATTCCTGGAAGGAGCCACAATTGACTTGGGGATCCCTGGTAATGGTGATTCTTCTATTTAGGTCATGGATTTGTGCAGACAACTTGCAGTACTTGCTTGCTAAGCACTAAGCAAGCTGTATCCCATAATAATATTGTTCTATCGTCTTTGTCTAAATGTGTGTTTAGAGGAGGAGTTGTTTGATTTTTGGAGGAAGAATAAGGAAGAGAGAAAATGCCTACAGCATAATTAAAAAGTTGTTGCTCTAATTTTTCTCCTCACTTTAGAATCCTCTGTTGGCTTTAATTAAGTGCTTGAATTAAGATCGTAAGGCAAACACCATTTGATGTTTTTTCTTTCTTTCTTTTTTCTTTTTTTTTTTTTTTTTTTTAAATGAATGCAAGCTCACTCACCAGGTGGGTTTCTCCTCAGGTGCTCGCTGCTCTAATATAGAAAATCCACATGGGCATCTCTGCAGGCAGTGTGCTTTCTTCCTGAGTGCTCGGGGGCTCCAAAGAGGTGCCTGTCCCTGCTGTCCCCAGCCGTGTTGTGGGGAGAATTTGGCAGTTCTGTGAGCATCTGAAGGCTGACTGCAGCGAGGAGGGACAGGGATCCTTGAGGGTGGCTCACAGATTCATAACTGGGGGCAACGAGATGAAACTGAGCAAAAGCAAAATGAGGTTGGATACCTCGACAAACTTCTCGAGTGTCTGTTAGATCATTTGTGAGAGAGAGTCCCAGAGGTACCCACAGATGCTCTGTTGGTTGAGTCATTTAAAAGTTTCTGTCTAGGTCATCACTTGCTCCCTATTGCTGCAATCACAGAGGTTTAGGAAATTGGGCCAGGAGGGACTTGGGGAGGTCATTCTGGCCTCAAGAGATGAATGATTCTACTTAAAACATCCCCAAAAGACGTTTTTCAAACAATAACGAGCAATACAACCCCTCACGGGGAAAGGAGCTATTATTTTTCCCATCGTAAATATGAGAAATCAAAAATAAAGGGAAGACGAAAGTTTTTACCAAGTCACACAGAAATTATAGGGTAGAGATGGGAATTGGAGTCAAAGCATTGCAGAGTAAATGCAGCACCAAAAGAACATTCTTCTTTGGTCTAACTGCTCTGTATGAGGCATCTTTTTTTTCAGGCATAAGTTTTATTCTGTACTTTTGACTAGGCACATGGACTTCTGGTTCTATACAGTCCCCATGAAATTTATTTCCTCATAAATTCTTAAAAAAAAAAAAGATTGGTCATTATGGGTAATTTGACAATTTTAGCAAAAAATATAATTTATTGCAAACATAATAAATGATCTCTGCTTGTGATCTTTTTGACTTTGTCACTTTAAATTTATTTCTAGGGATTTAGATGTGGGCCTTGCTGGTTTGGTGGCTGGACACAATGATCTTAGAGGTCTTTTCTAAACTTAATGATTCTGAGATTCTATGAATTACCACCTACTTTGCTTTCCCTGACAGCTGAACACTCTTCAGTCCACAAAAAAGAAAATATTCCCAGGCAAAACTGGGAACCTGAGAACTGATATTAACTGGCTCATCTTATCCACCTCTTGTTCCAGTTTTAGCCTAGCCATGACTAGGAAGAAAATCAAAAACACTGGAGAATTTCTAAATGGGATTTTGTTCTTTATGGGATCTCTTCCAGGTCATTTTGTGCTACAATGATAGTGAGGGGTTGCAAACATTTCCTAATGATGATGAAGTGTAAACTCCTGTTGATGGACAATCTAGCCAAAGAGAGAAAAGAAATCAGAATTATCTTTCCAATGTAAATTGCTTGCTGACACATCTTTTGAAAATTTAGACAAAATATTTGAATATTTAAAACTTTATTGAGACTTATCAATAATCAGTAACTGAAACCTGGGACTATTGGATTTGCCAACAGTCCAAGAGCCAGCACCTGTTTTGCCAGTGAAACTATTCAAGTTATTCTGGATTTACACCAGTGCCATGAGCTGATGATATAAGCTTTGGCTTTTGAAAACCTATATTTGAAAACCAGTTACTTTGAGTGCCTTTGGTTTCGGGTAACAACTTTGCTTTACTTGCTTTTGTATGGGTTAACATGTGTGATCATAATTTTATGCAAACCAAGCACCTGTTTCACACTTGGCACTCAAAATATCACAGGGCCAAAGTGATTCCAAATCTAGGTTCCCCAGTTCCCAGCTTGTAATGTGATCTGTGGGGGGATAATATGCATGCACTGATTGCAGCAGGACAGGAATGAACCACTCAGTCTGTAGGCTGGGAGAAGGAAGGTGCAGAAGCTACTCAGGGTGGGAGACTTGATTGATTTTTCTTTATTTCTTTACCCTGCCTGCTAATTCAGCTTGAATTAAAGGTTGGTTTTGTGGGTTTTTGTTTGTTTGGTTTTTTTCCCTTAGGATTCATCTCACCCAAATTTACATGTCAAAATTTAGATTGCCAATAGTCATCCCAGATTGTTTAAGACTGATGGAAAAAAATAGAGATCTTTGGAGAACCCATTTGCTGACTTGTCTACTATGGAGAAATGAAGCCCCCCAGGAACTGCTTATTTTCATATGTTGATTCCAAACAAAGTGGTCCAGACTAGACAGACACAATGAGCTTTTAGAGCCCTAGCTCTGTGCAATGTAATTTGACTGGTTTTAGGAATCTGTTTGCCTCTTTTTGAGTTAGAGATGCCAGTTTTAAAAACATGGTCAGACACTATTTCTCAGTGAATGCATTGAGCAACTCTAATAAAAATACAAGTATAATCCATGCCATCCTCAAAGGCACTCAGAAAATGCAAGCGTGTCTGGTCCTGACTTGTTAACAACCATAAAGACAGCACTTGGAAGTATTTAATACAGTTGTATGAACCATGCACTCTCAAAGAGCTTCATCTGCTATATTTCCTCCCAGTGGCAAATAAAAAAAAAATACACTATAATTAGGGCATAATTCTGTTAAATTTGTGCAATAAAAGCATTATTAAAAGAAAGAAAAGATTGCCCTTATAGGCTGTGCTGCAGTGGAATCAAGCATAGCTTGTTAGAGTTATTTTTGTTATTATTGCATTACTTGGCTATTGTGTTACCCCTGAAATGCTGTAAAGGAAGGAAAAGGCTGTGTAGATGGAATTTCAAAGTGATTCCTTTATTCAATATTAAAATTTCATTGGCTACATATGTGCAGATTGAGGTCTTGGAGGAGTTGTTTGCCATGTGTGTTAGTGAAGCTCAGCTCCTTGAGACCAAATTTCCCATGGATACAACCTGCCCACAGACCCCATCAGGACCTGAAATCTGAAAAATCTAAAGAAATTGCTTCAGCCAGGTTAGTGATTTTTTGAGGAAGTTAAATTAACCTCAAATCTGCCCCAAGTACAGTTTTTGCAGAAGTACAGACACAGACATCCTGCCTATTAAGGGCAGAGATAGAAAGCTTTGAAAGGCACTGATGCTCACCAGGATATGACATTTCCTGGGGAGAATAACATTTTACCAGGCTACAGAGAATGTCTACACAACTCTTCTCACCCATTCTCTCAGGGAAACACCTCCAGTCTGTTGTAGATACACTGAAGAAATACCTCACGTGGACTCAGGTGACAGCATTAACTACAGGAGGATAAAGTGGGATATGCAGAATCTACTAGAGAAGAAAGCTCTTCTCTGAAGGTGCAGATTTGCCCCTCTCCTCCATTCTTGTGAGACCCCAGCTGGGGTCCCCATCACAGAGAACACATCAGGCTGTTTAACTGAGTCCAGAAGAGAAACACAGGATTAAAGGGATGGAACAGCTATCACATGAGGAAAGGCTAAAAAGAATTGGAATTATTCAACTTGGAGAACAAGAGCCTTGAGGTGACCTAATTTTGGCCTGCCAGTACCTGAAGGGAGATGACAAGAAACATGGAGAGACTTTTTTACAAGGGCCTGGACTGACAGAACAAGGGGGAATGGTTTCAAACTGATAGAGAGTGGGTTTAGATTGGATATTAGGAGGAAACTCTTCCCTGTGATGGTGGTGAGGCCCTGGCAGAGATGGCCCAGAAAATTTTGGATACCCAAGCCCTGGAAGCTATCAAAGAGAGGATGGGTAGTTGAAGCAAGCTGGTCTAGTGGAAGGTGTCCTGGCCCATGGCAGGGGTTTGGAATTGGATGATCTTTCAGATCCCTTCAAACCCAAGCCATGATTCTATGATTCTATGAATCTATAATCGAGTCCAAGGAGGAGTTCTCTTCTGAGCTGACCAAACATGTCATCCCTTTCCATGTTGTTTATGTGTGAGTGCCTGAGAAACCAGTGGAAATAGTGGGGATTTCTCTGAAGAGGAGATTCATCCAGCAAGCACTTAGCTTCCATTCAGTTTCAGAGCCACATCTGTTAAAGCAGTGCCTTTATATGAGCTGGGATCTGATGTTCCCATTAAGCCAAGGGAAATCTTATCAGTACAGCCAACAGAGCTGGGGCAGGTAACAATCTCATCCTGGAGCAGACACCTCTGTCTGCCCAGGGAGGTTCTGAATCCTCCCTCTCTGAAGTTAGCCAAAACCTACCTGTATGTGCTCCCAAAGTATCTTGCTTTAGGTGACCATGCCTTGGCAGGGAGGTTGGGCTGGATGATCTCCAGATGTTCTGTCCAGCCCTAATTATCCTGTGATTCTGTGATCATCTGGACAGTCAGCTAGACTGTTGGCTATGTTGACTAGATAAAAGATTCATTTCATTACACACATTGTGCCACTTCTGGCACTGTAAGTTTTTCCATTTGGCCTCCAGTTTCTGCTCCAGACCTTGTGGGTCTCCTGTAAGGCTTCTGCCACATCTGCCAGTGTTGTGCAGATGTCTCAGGAATGTTGGAGCATCTCAAACGTCACTAGCAGCCTGTGTTTAATAACTGAATCTGGATCTTTGTCTAAATCTGAAGCTGAATCCTATTAGAGTAGCAGAATCCTGTTGCCTTAACACAGGCTTCTCATGCCATTGGAGGCACTTCTGGATATCCAAGACATCTGCACAGCACTGACAGATATGACACAGGACTGATGGAAACCAGCAGCCTTCTGGAGTGGCAGCTGGAGGCCAGGGGGGAAATCCATGAGGTCTCAGATGGCACAAGCTGCTTGTGAGTGAGTGCCTGAGCAGATCCATAAGTGCTATATTGGAACCTGTTTCCTCCAGTGCCCCTTGTAATCAAAGGAGAGGAACAAGGGGAGATGTTGTTGATGATGTTGGGTTTTGATGGTTTTGTAAATGGTTACCACTTTTCTGATACAGTGGCTTTGCATTAGTAAGTCTCAGAAACAGGGACCTGCATTTCCATTCTGAAAGGAAAAACCTTTGAAAGTTTTTCTTGCATCAAAGCCAGACAATCCTGAAATTTGATTTGAAATGTAGCAATTCTTATAAGGATGATTATGGTAATAATAATAATAATAATAATAATAATAATAATAATAATAATAATAATAATAATAATCTGCAATGCTAATTTAAATTTTATATTAGCAGTTAAAATTGCATGCTCTGTTTTGAAAAGAGTATATTGCATTATATAGTAATTATGATGTAATAATTATATAGTAATAATGTTAATCTTTTAATTCATCATAAATTTTAAAGGAAAAGTAACATGATCAATAGGAATTATTCACTTGAAGACTCTTGATCTAAATACAACTTTTCTCCAGTTTTAAAATTGAACTTATTTTCCACTATTGATTTGGGTAAATTAAAACAGGCACATTTTGCATTTTTTTAGGATTTTCCACCATGATTCTTTGTGGCTTGGCTTGTTTATCCTTTACTTCCAAAGCTGTTTCATGGCCCTGCTTCTATTTGCAGATCCAAGGGTGAGCTGGACCTTGCTGGTCTGCCCTGAGATGTGATTCTAGTTTCAGACAGGGAAGAAGAACTGCATCTGAGCCAGGTTAATGAAATCACATCTTCCCCTAGTACCAGTGCTTCCCTGTGATCTGCTTTATCATGTCCTGGATTCCCAGCTGGCAAAAATGAGTGTAATTCTCTCATCTCCCAGTTTTTACCAGCCCTGTGCAAGCAGGGAGGATGGCAGAGCAGATTTCCTGAGCTGGACAGCCTGGCCAACAGTTCTAAAGTGTAATTTAATTTTTTTCTCTCTCTTTGCATCTGCCAGTTCTCATGGTGCAGCTTTTTGTTGTGCTACCCAGGCTGAGAAGTGTCCACAGCTATCAGCTTTCACCAAATTGCTGAAGGGTGAAATTTCACCATTTCTGCCAGAAAAAAGCAGGTTTTTTTTTTCTTTTTTCCTTCCCCCACCACTCCTTCATCAAAGCAAACAGCATCATTTCCCTAGAGAATCAGATCCTCTCTAAGAACAGAAGGACTTTTCAATTCCTTTACCTCAAATGGAAATCTGTTGTACCCTCTCTTGCTTTTTCTCCCTGATACACCCAGACTGTTCAGTAAGGAAGCAAATCCTCTCTGAAGCCAGGATATATCAGTATGAGCACATGATTGGAGGCAAAAGATGTCACCAAGAAGCTGAAGCTCAGTCCTGAGAATCAGGACACCTGGTTTCTCTCCATGGCTCTGCCCCTGTGTCCCAGCCAGACATTTATCCTCTGTGAATGTTTATTTACTTTTCTGCATTTGTATTTAATTATAAGCCATTTAGAATTTGCCAGGCATGAATTAACATTTAGTAGTCATTGAATGACTCAGACAAAAAATGATCTGTGCTCTAAAATGGAAAAATATTAATGGAAGTTTTTAAAATTGATGTAAGGTGTTACAGGTAACATTTAATTCATTATTGCAGATTTCTTTGCAGGCTTGTTGCTGAGGTATCATTTAATTTTTCCTAGTTCCCCAATAGTCTGAAGCTGCTTTCTTTCTTAATCCACAGCTTTTATTCAGCACAAAAAAAGTGATTTTTCCCTTTAAGCCCCCTTCCCACTACATTACATTTCAAACTATATTACATGGGTTACATTATGGGTTGCTGCACATGCAGGCCACGATGTAATTCAGCATGACACATGACAAGCAAAGATGTGTTGAAATACCTGAGACTATTAGATCCAAACAACCCTCTGTTAAAGTTTTTTATTACCACATAAATATTCTCCTGGCTGACCAGTGTCTCAGAGGAATAAGTACCCCATTAGAGGAAAACCAAAAGCCCAGGTATTGTCCAAGTATGAGGTTGTTAAGGGAGAAAAAAAACCAAACCAATAAAAAACCACCCCAAAATCCTGGTTTTGTATATGTTCTTCTCATGTTAGAAATTACAAAACCCAATAATAATGAAAAGAAATTGCATAAGCTTATCTATGCTAAAAATAGATAATATAAGATACAGAGAGTAGAGAACATTAAAGACATATAAGAATTTTTCACAAAGGCTGATGAAAAAATGAAGAGAACTTATTGAGGGAATGTTGGAAGACTGGCAGGGTTTTTGGAATCAAGTTCAATGTACAAAAGTAAAACAAGGTGATACTAAACAGGATTTTTCACTTTCTGGTATTACCCTGTAGAAATCTGATTTAAGAGGAAATCAAGGGAGTCAGGTGGAAGGATTGGGGAAAAAGCAGTGCAGCAAGTCATGGACAAGGAATGAGAAGTGGTGGAAAGTCTTGTGTTAACCAAAGGTGTGGAGAATGGCTGTGAAAGTTGAAGGGCTGGGAAGGTGCCAGAAAATAAAAAGAAAAAATAAATTATAGGGAAAAGTAAGCCTTGTTTTAAACTTGGAGCTGATAAATGTATTCCTAATTAACAATTATGAGAGAGAGCTGAGGTGACGGGAAAAGGGCTACGTGGAAAATTGCTTTTGTGGGAAGGCTATAATAGGTTAGAAGTTGGTCATCAAAAAGAGGCTGGAAAAGACACTGAAAAGCAAATTATTTGCACAAACAGACCTTTCCACATGAAGAAATAGGGTAGAGAGATGCTTGCTTAGAGCTTGGGATGTGTAAGTAGCTCCACACTCTTAATTGTGTTAGAAGTGCTAAGTTGGTTGGAGATAAGAATAAGCTATAAGATGTTTAAACTGGATTTCTCTGTTCACAGATCAGCAAGTACTGCAGGTGGCCAGTATGATAAACCTTGTCTATTCTAGGTCAGAAGGACCTGTGTAGTATAAAAATTTAGAAAAAAATGTGATTTTTTTTCTATCTGTGCTGTTTATGAATTGAAAGTAAAATGGGGAAGGCTGCATGGTTCCCAGAACCTTTGCAAGATAAGATGCTCTTTCTAGAAGATGAGAATGAGTAATTAAAAATGCAGGAAAGTGTGAACAGATTTGTTCAGTTCTGTCAGGAGCTAAAGACAATCTCAGCCATGAAAAATCCAGGAACTATTCACAGCCTTTGTGATGTGCTTCAGTTTGCCAGTGAGAGATGACACAACAGCTTCATGAACATTAACTTCTGGCTGTAGTGCAAACTCCCAGGTGTTCTAGAAAGTTGCTGTTGTGTATTCTGAACTAAATTTATGCCAATTTAGATTTACAGTTTCTGGAAATGCTGTTGTGTTTTACTACACCAATTCTGTCTTCCTTTCTCCTCTCTACTGCTTTCCACCCCTTATCTCAATTGACAGAAAAAAATAAACCAAGAATAATAGTGAGCCATGTTTATTATGCACAGTGAGCATAGGTCTCTGACAGGATACTTTGGCCAGATGTTGGTCTTTGCTGAGGCTGTTTTTCAGTTGGAAAGCCAGCTTAACCATCCCCTTGGGAATTTTTTCTGTGTGGGTTAATTTCAGATGCTGAAGAGCAAGTTTAGCAGTTCCTGGATAAACCACTCTTTGGTGTCAAGAGCAAAAAGTAAAATAACACTATTTGGAACATTCCTTCAAGCCACACTTTCCTTGTCATTAGAACAAATTCCTCATTGTACAAGCATGATGGGGCAAATTAGGGCAGCTTTGGAAATACTCTGATTTTGGGCATGAACAGGTCAGGTCCTTGGTGAGGCATTTGAGAAAATTCAAAGAGACAGGAAAAAAGATTTTATAACTGTCCTGTTCTTGGACCAGGCAAATATCAGACTGGGAAAGGCAGTGCCATGAACTGTGAAGTTATCCCTGGATGTTCATGTTTTACTGACTGTACTACCTAAACAAAATATGGTGATGTCAGTTCACAACACAGTGCAAAACCAGTGGCCTTGTCTTCCATTCTTGACCAATGGTTCTCTTTGTCTGTGTATCTGTGGCTGTGTCTCCCTAAGATGAAAATCATGTAATGCTGATGTCCAGTTGACCCTATGGGGAATATGGTTGCTGATGAGAAAGTTAAAAAAATCACCTAAAATTTCATGGGTTGAAGTAAAGGGTAACTAAGAGAATAGGACTCACCTAGTGAGGCAGGATCCCATTTAGCACTCCTAGTGGAAAAAAAGAAAAAGGTTTGATTGTACAAAAGGCTTTTATTTGATACAGGAGCCGTTTGATAATAGGTTGTGAAACACTGGAATGATTTCCATTGCACTTTATATTGCTTAGGGCTAGTCCATCCCATAGCAGTTAGAGAGCTGACATCCTTGTTAACAGAGGTGGAAAGGAAGCTTTTTTTTGTTTTGTTTTGTTATTTAATCTTCATTTTTTGATTCTGATTAATTGGTTGGTTTAGCAATCAATTAGTGTTCACATTTTTCTCAGCAAGGACAGCAACATTTTGGGGCACAGGCTGTAAAATGTCTGGAGCAGCCCTGTTGTACCTGAGGTCAGACTGCAATGGCCCCTTCTAGCTCAGAAAACCCATGTGGCTACAGAGCATTACATATTTCTCTGCAGCCATCAAAAACATCCCAGAAGATCTAACAGGGAATCAACAAATCTTGCAACCATATTAAAATATGCTGGTTTTTTAAACCTGGTTTATTGAGATACTTAGGATGCTCTGTCTAGTTGCTTATCCCTATCATTCTGTGCTTTTTAATGTTGATTTTAATATATGTTAACAGCATTCATTTTATACTTATTATCAGAATCATGGAATTGTTGAGAAACCAAATTATTTTGAAACAGCTTTTATTCACTTCTTATTCCTCTACCTATTCCTCAAACCTATTTTTTTAAAATATTTATTGTCTTTTATTTGTTCCATTGAATGTTTCTTTTCTTATTATGGAATTTCCTTAAAGTTCTTAGTGGGGTTTTTTTTCTTTTCATGTGTGTTAGAATATGTAGTAGCAATTTTAAATGCCTTCTGAAATATTAGGTTACCTACAGTCTATAAAATGATCTTGTAATCTTATCACAGAATCACACAGTCAATCACTGATAGTAATTTTTAACAATATTGGCATAACAAAGAAATTCTAGAAAAGGAAAATATGCTGGTGTCATATCAGTATATTAAAAAACAGAGATAAAGGAACTGACAAGAAGGATAGACTGATTACTTTGAAGTTGACCCTAGAAAAAATACTAGAAAAGTTGCCACAAGACTAATTTAATAATGACTTTTAAAATTACAGGATATAGAGCATTCCTCAGTGTATAAATTCTTTGAGGATGCAAATTGTTCAAGCCTTATTAGATAAACAGAAACGTATGGAGACCTGACCCTTCACTGTAGGGTTTAAATAGTTTTGCAGTTTCCATTACTAAATGGTTTTATGCTATTTCTAGGATTTAGTTTGTTCCTAATTATTCCTAAAAATTAAGTTCATTGTCATTAATCCTACTAACCATGGGATTTTCTTTGATGTCTTTAGCTTCCCTTATCAATTTTCTACACTTTATAATGTTTAATTTATATTGCTGTGTGTATTCAGATCTCTTTCTTTCCAGTTGTCACATGTTGCATTCTTATTTCTAATTACTGCATTTCTTTTGCCTTTGAACAAAGTTTTACATTCACACAACTTGGTCTCACAGCTTCATAAACTCGTTTTAAAAAATCCCAATGTTCATTCTTATTTTTTGGAATTCTTTTCTACCTTCTAAATCTCTTTGTAATTTCCCAGTTTTGAGAAATGAATTACTTTTCAGAGTCAAGTTTATTTATTACTGGTTTGTCCTGTCCTCTCTCTGTATGGAGTGCAATCTAATAATAACAGTTGGTCCCTAGGCTACGACCAACTGCCAGCCCATAATTAATTCATCTTTATATTTTTCTTAAATTTGAAGAGAAGTTTACTGCTGTTTGCATATGTCTCCCAAATTGAAGCCTCCCATTAAAAAGATATTTCCTTCTGTTATTTATTTATTTTTTTCATTATGGATAGCTGCTCAGGAAGTAACTCAGACTGTTTGAGTCACTGGCCTGTGACATCTCCTGCTTTCTCAAATACCTCAGCCAGGCTTCAAGAGATGACACAGAAACACACACAGCCATAACACATTTGCATGACCCATAGTCAGGTGAGATCCCCAATTCCTAAACATTCAGAAATGCCAAATAAAAATCATTCCAAATGGAACAGAAGCCCACACCCTGTCCCCCTATATCTCCAAGAATATGGTCCCAGCTCCCACGTGGCCCTGGCAGTTTGTCTATTCTTTCCCTGGCCACTGTCCCCCCTCATGGCAATCCCAGCTTGATCCCAGTACCTGATCCTTGTCATTCTCCAGCTTGTCTGGCAGTTCACCCAGTATTTGCTGAATTTGGCATGATTTGGGTATATTTTACGAGACTGGCACGTAGAGATGAGCTTTCTCTTATTTTTCCTCATCTTGCTACCTCTTGATTCAAACAGATATAAGAATAATAATTAATAATAATTATTATTAAGGATTCCATAAGCTGTTGCTGGAGGTGAGGACCAATGGGCAGGTGGCACTTATGGGGCTGTTGTGTGAACGACATCTCCTCATGTATTTCCCTGTAGAAATATGTTCAAGAAGAAAACCAGTGTTATGTACCCATAACACCTTCCCTTGTTTACTTGTTCTTTCCTAAACTGCTTATATCAATAAATTTTAATTCATAAAAGAGACAACTATTTCAGTACAAGAGATTTTAATTCATGTGCAGTTCTGCAATCAGTGGGAGCTATTGGCACCTTACCTAAATTCCTTCTATGGATATTATGTAAAAAAAACGTAAACTCTGGCTCTTTATATTATCACACACTTTGCCTAAAAACTCAAGTTTGTTAACAAAGTCATAATAAACTAATAAAGTAATAAAGTTCAGTATATCTCAGGTCAGTCTTTCTCACATCTTCTTCTTGCTGATATTACTCTTGCTTTAACTACCTCTGGCAGCTCCAAAAACTCTCCTGAATAAAAGTTAGCTTTGTTCCTGACATCAGTTATCATCTTCCTAAAATTATAACCTATTTTATATACAAATGTAATCCTGTAGTGATAGAACCCAGGCTTCCACAAACGCCAGATCTCAAACCCAACCTGTTGTTCACCTCCTGCTGTTTCTGTCTCCAGCCTGAGGCACGAGGAATCCTGAAGTGAAGTCTGGACAGCTACTGATGCAGATCAAGCCCAGCCTTTGCAGAAATGAGCTAGGGAAAGAATCTGAGCAGCCCTGGGGCCATGAAGCTTTCCTGTGTGAAATATAGGTGAAATCCTACAACCTCAGTGACATTGAGTGTGCTTTCCTAGGAGTTTCTGGCATGGCTCTCAGACAAAAGATGGAGTGAAAAACTGTTAAAAACAAAAAGCCTAAAGGGCTTTACTTTCAAGTTTATAGCATATCCATGTGCACTGTTACATTAGGAAGAACTCTGGAATAACTGTAATTTGGCTCAAAGTCGGTGTTGGCTGTCTGCTCCTTCACAGATCTATAGCCCAAATAATTTTATCCTTTTCTTCCTTGTGGAAGAATCCTTTTGGACTGGTTTGGAAACCTTTGGAGGTTCAGCAATTGTTTACATATGTTTTCTCTTTCAAACTCATCTCTTGACTAATCTAACCTCACTGGAGGTGGCCTGAGCAGTGAATTAGCCTGTAAATCATGTATTTACCTCACACTGAGATTTACTCATATGGTTTTGATAGCTGGGAGTTTGTGTAGCTGCAATGAATCCCTTCTTCCCATCTATTTTATATTTTTATTCACTATCAGAAAATCATGGATGTAGGGACAAAATCTAGTGGAGCAGCTCAGCTTGCATTGCTGTAGATGTAGTCCAAAGTTTCCATTGTTGTATTTGAAGTAAGAATAAATAATGATGTGTATAAATGTAATTGTGAAAGGATCTTACATGCTGGAGTCCAGCCACACCACTGGCAGGTTTTGATCTTAGAGTTCTCAGGGAACTGAAGTATGGGAGACCTCCAGAGAATAATTTAGGATGGTACAGTGTGTCTCTGAGTATATTTCCTGTCCAAATCAGTACCTAAAACCAGTGTAACATCAATGAATTCAGTGATCTCTGTGCTACTGGAAAAATATGGTTTTATGTAGGAGACATAACCCAAAAGCTGTGGCTATTTGTGCTGATATACCCAACTGTGTGTGTTTTTATTAATTTGGTATATGTCTGTTTTACTATTCTGTTTTATGCTTTAAACACTGGGTACTCATGAGACCTGTACTCAAGTCTGCAATACCCTAGACTCATGAAACTGCTTCCAGCAGATCAGAGAATTTCTCCAATTCTCTTTTTCCCTTCCTTTTCCTGTTGCCTTAATTTCTGTGCAGGTGGGGGATTGGAAGATAAACACTGCATTGTGCATGCACAGCACAGTGGGGCTCTGATTTCATTCAGATCCAACCATGGCAATTATGAAAAATAACTAATAATGTTGCACTATTTGACACCTCAGTTTTAACTGAGGCTTTCTGTGCCTTCTCTTCCCTCTCTGGTGACCAGCAATGGGACCCAAGGGAAGGGCTGGAGCTGTGTCAGAGGAGGTTTATGTTGGAAATCAGGTTCTTTCCCCACTGGGTGTTTGGGCACTGAACAGGCTCCCCAGGGAATGCTCATGGCCTCAAGGCTACCAGAGCTCAGGAGGTGTTTGGACAACACTCTCAGGAACATGTGATATGATTTTTGGGATTCAGAAGTGGGACAGATGATCCTTGTCAGTCCCTTCCAACTCAGGATTTTCTATGATTCTGTGGTTCTGTCTCAGAACTGGAAAGAGCAGAGTAGTGGTCAACCAAAGGGGCAAAGTGAACCTCAGGGGCAAGACTGGGGAGTTCCCAATTGCTTTCACCCTGTTTATTAAAGACCTGCATTAAATCCTATTCACTGGTATTTTACTCTTTCACCTGGAGGCAGAGACTGCAGGCAGATTGTAATTTATTACATCATTTGTACTTGCCATGTCTTTTTTTTCAAAAAATCCTGCGATGATTCCTGCCTTCTCTGTTTTGGGAGCCTGTGGCCCTGAATTCTGCACAAGAGATTTTAGCAGTGATTATTAATTCAAAATTTCTCCTTTAAATGCATTGAGATTAAATAAATAAAATAAAATAAATGGAGCTTCTACATACAGCATCCTCTTCTTCTCTATTTTTTTTTTTAACCTTTTCTTTTCTTTTTACAGAGCTGTTTTAATCTCTGAGCCTCCTTTTTTTTTTTTTTTTTTTTTTTTTTTTTTTTTTTTTTAATTCTGCTGGTTAAATTCAGTCATTTTAATATTGTGAGCAGTAGAGGGAATAGGAACAGGAATCAGGTTTGTGCTGTTGGATTGATAAACAGATGCTAAGCCGATGTGACACAGATGCTACTGCTGAGCCAGGAAAAGCAGGTCAAGGTTATTAGGAGAAAGTGCAGCACTGTCTCATAGCTGTAAGCTAAAAGGCCCTGCATGGAGCCAGCTTTTTCTCTCTTCCCATCTCCCTCTCTTTCTCACTCTTGATTATCTGGTGGCAGTGCATGTTTCACAAACTCTTTTTTTAATTAATTCCTATGAAAGCAGGAATTAACACTTTGATTTCATTATATTTACAGTAGCCCTCACACAAGTGGCTGGCTCCTTTATTTTTTAGGGGCACTGAGTATCCCTGCATGTATCCATATCTATCTTATAGAATTTAATGCAATATTTATATTATCAGTCTTGTTGGAACAAAAAATTCCTGAAATGATGTGTACCTTGGTGCCCATTTTTCTGGAAACATTAAGTGGTTACATTTGGCAAGAAAAGCAGCTACTCAATAGAATGAGCAGGGATCATTATAGGCATCTGTATTATTTCAGCAGCAGATTTGTCCCAGACATTATTCATAAATTCAAAAGCTTTAACCTGGAAGAGTCCATTAGATAATTCAGTTTCTCCTCCTGTGTTCTACAGTGCATTTCATCCACTTTTCCCTGTGTCAATACCAGTAATTTGTATTTGGCTGAATTAGTTCACATTGAGAGACAATTGGACCTAATCTGAAGACATCAAGAACTAGAGGCTCCATGAGTTGTCCTGGTTGTTTATTTTGGTGATCAAATGTCATGACTGCTTTCTGATTTCCACTTGTCTCTCTTCAACTTACAGTCAGTCTTGTTATGTCTTTCTCTGCTGGCTCAGTTTTACTCATTTTTTATGTGCTTCAAAATGCATAAAAGTATGTTCGTGGTTTTTTTTTTCCTCAGAGGTCCTTTTCATTCTTGATATATTTTTTTCAATTATTGTATATCAGAAAATGATGTGATAATTCAGGATGGAGAATCCACACTCCAATCACAGTATCACAGAATTTTTAGGGTTGGAAATGAGCTCCAGAGAACATCCAGTTCAAACCCCTGCCAAGGCAGGGTCACTTGGAGCAGTGACACAGGAATGCATCCAGGTGTGTTTGGAATGTCTCTAGAGAGAGAACTCCACACCCTCCCTGGGCAGCTGTTCCAGTGTTCTGCCACTCTCAACTTAAAGAATTTCTTCTTCACATTGAGGTGGAACTTGATGTTTATGGCCACTGCTCCTTGCCCTTCCCTGGCACCTCTGAACAGAGTCTGGCACCATCCTCTGGACACCCACCTTGGAGATATTTATAAGCATTAATGAGATCCCTCTCAGTGTCCCCTTCTCTAGACTAAACTGGCCCAGATCCTCTCTCTCCTGGAGTAATGAGCAGGAGGGATGAGCTGGCAAGGACTTCCAAAAATGAAACAAACACACACTCAGAAGTCTGCACACAGGACAGAGAAATTTAATGAAATTCTGTAGGTTGGGGATTTTATGACTTGGTGGCAGTTCTGTGGCAAGGGATGCTTGAAGAGCAGCAAGCCAAAGATGAGCGAGCAGTGCAGCCTTATGGTGACAGAGGCTGACTTTGTATGGGCACATTAAGAAAAATGTAACAGCAGATTGGATGAAGTGATTATTCCCCAGTGCTGGTTTTCAGGAAGCTCTATATTGTGAGACTGGAGTGTGTCCAGTGGAGGCTTTTAAGGGAGCTGGAGAGAAAAGCACTTTATGTGGAATGCTGAAGGGATTAGGTCTGTTCCACCCTGAGGATGGAGGACAATGAGCAATATTATTGCTGTCCTCAACTTCCTAAGGGGAGTTTGCAGAGGCAGTGCCACCAGACTTTCATCTGGGATGCACACAGACAAAACAGAAGGGTAACATTACTATAAATGCATTATAATTAGATATTAAAAGAATAATAATTTAAAGAGAGGATTATCAGGCAGTAGAGCTTCACTTTAGAGATATGAAAATCAAACTGGGCAAGACCTTGGCCATCTTCATGAAGTGTTGAAGTTCATCCTGGTTTGTGTTGGTACAGCACTAGAGCCCTCCAGATATCCATTACAAACAAAATAGTTCACTATTTTGTTGTTTTAATTTTTAACTTAATTTACTTCAGTGAAAATAAAGGGAAGAATAAAACTTAAGTAGTGAATCTGCTCTCCATTTTTATGAGCTACTGAAAAAGTGAATTGACATGTTTAGCATTATCTATGGCTGTGTGACTTTTTCTGGGATTTTCCTTTTCTTAGTAGAATCGACTGGAAAATGGAGAAAGAATATAGTTAATTATTTAGACTGTTAGTCAAAACCTGGATGACAATCAGCTTATTTCAGCTGGGGAACACTGTTGTAGTTCTCAGTGTGATCTGTGGAAAAGAAGTTTTTCTCTCAAAGTAAGGGGCAGTGGGCATGTCCTGGGGTCCTACAGCTTGGAGTGCCAAGAGAGATTCAGTGTGACTGGGAAATCCAAATTTTCTGGAGGAAGACATAAAAACCAGAAACTGTAACCTCAAACAGGGACCCACGGGCATTTTCAGAGTCAAATTATTATGGGAGGGTTGGTTTTGCTACTTGTTTTTTTTCTGCAAAGACATCCCCCTCCCCTCAACTTTTCACACTGATTTCTTGATTCAGAATTTTCAGTCAGCCCATCTTTTAAGAGCCTGGTCTGTTCAGTTTGTTAGAGATGAGTTTAATCAATTTGCACAATATTTTTTGCGATGTCTGAGAAGCAGAATTGTTGTTAATTAGGATTAATTTAGCTCAGTACCTGTTTGCCACCAAGATCTAACTCAACTTTACTGACAGTCAAGTCCATCACCAGACTAAAATCAGCAGGATTTGCAGGGATTTATTGGCTCAGGGTGATACACGTGCAGTAAAGCCATAAAATTCCCAGTTCTTACATTGGATAACAGGTTTTACATCTTAAAGTGGCAAGATTGAAATTCAGAATGAGGGAGGATTTTAGAAAAGCAAAGCATAAAAGAAAAATAAACTTCCACACCTTCTATTCACCCCCTACCTCAGATTTCCAGTAATTCTTTTGAAAAGTGATTTCAGTTTTTCCAGACTGCATTTATCAAGTCTCCTGTATTGTATTGTTGTTGCACTAATGTGATAGTTAACTGTTTAGAGTTAATTGTTAATCCAGCCCAGAATAGTCTCTTCTAAACAGACTCATTAAATGGAGGTGGAAGAAAAAGAAAGAAACAGAGAAAAAAACCAAAAAAACAAACCCACAAATGAGAAAAAGAAATATTGAAGACTGAAAGAAGAACAAGAAGAGAATCACCATAAAGGCAACTTAATTGCCTTTATTATGAAAAAGAGAAATTAGAGAGGATTTCAATTTTAATGATTGGAGTAGGCTCAAAGGCAAAACTGTAGGAACAAAATATGACTTTTCAAACACTTGTTTCTTTCACCTATTAAAAGAGAAGTGGATCCACAACATAAACCTGCCCCCTCTGTGTGGATTCAAGGCTTTAACTCTTGCACCAGCATGTTTCCAAGGACACTCACTGGTTTCTCAGCTGAGCCATTTAACCAACAAATTATCAAACCAGTTAGATGAAAACACAATAGTAGTTAATCAGCTTTTACAAGCTCACACATTGAACCCCAACTGTAAAAACACTTCATTAGTAGCTTCTCATTTGTGTGGCTTTTCTCTACATCTCCTGTGTTCCACTTGGAATATTTCTACGAGATACAAACCAGTCAATAAATGCTTGAACTCCTCCGTGTCTTTACTGAGGGACCCCTCTAGAGCCTATTAACACCAGTTTTATGGAAAACAGAGCAGGTAGCTACCTCCACCATGTGTTGGCACTCTCTAAAAGGCTGTTAATGCTTGTGTTTCAGGGCATAACAAACTGAGGCATTCCCAGGGAGGGAAGAGAAAAAAAAAAAAAAAGCAAGCCCAATGGGTAAAAAGTAAATATGTGAAGATATCTGTCCTGCAGAATAGAGCTGAAGAGAAACTGGAACATCTGAGAGACTCATTTTGCCAGCATACTAAGAAAAAAAAATCATTGTGTTTTTGTTGGTTTAGCTTATATATGTGGGTGTAGCTTCCATATTCCTCAAAGAGAGATATTAAACCAAAGAGAGAGGGACTGTATCCAAAATAAGGTATGACTTGCCTTTGCAAGTAAACTTATTCTAGAAATTTTACCAGATTTCATAGTGGAGAGGAAGCATATGATTAGTCTAATTTTAAGGGAATATGTCCTGCCCAACAGTATTTTCAGATCCTCTTCTTGCTCCCTCTACTAATTTTTGAATTTGTAGGTTGATTTAAGCACATTTGACTGAGAGGAATAGATGTCTCAGAGATATGATGTCCTGACAAGTTTTGTGGAAGCTGGCAGTCAGGAAAGGAAAGATAACCACCAGTGCCCTCACCATGGGAAAAGAGAGTTTGAATCCCTCTTTGCTTGTTCCAGGGGAAAAGCAGCCTGCTGGCCCATCAGCACATGCAACAGCTTGCCCAAACACACAGAAGTAGGAGAAAGTACAAGATCACATACAGAAGGGTGAGTGGATGGGAAAAAAGCAAAGTGAAAGTTGGCAAAGACAGAAATCAAGTTTAATTCTTGGATCTGGAAGATATTTTAATTGTGAATAGTTGTGATTTTTATAGCAAAACTGTATAATATATTCTTTATATTTCAGTATAAAGACAAAGACTGTTTCCACACCTGAAGTGGCTGGCAAAGGATATTTGGAGCTACTGGAGGTACATAAAATCAGGTCTGCAGCTTGGAGAAATAAAATATAAGCTTCCCAGGGTGAAATTCATGTGCCCTAAGTTAAATAACTGCAAGCAAGTTGCTTAAACCTGAATCTGCCACCCTAGGGCTCAGTTTATAGTCAGAGAAGAGCAACAAGTTCCTCTTAAGGTGATTCATGTATCCTGAGATAAATAGAATGGATCTGTCTCAGAAGGTTTCCCTCCATTGACTCTGACAGGAGCCTGGGGTAAGGAGCTCAGAGCAGGTGTCTGACTTCTCCCTGTCTAAAGTGAAGAGATGCAAATCTTAGCCCTGATGACACAAATGGGTTTTGGTTCACTCCCTAAGTCAACTTGTGGTGCAGTGGAGCTGGCTTCAAACAGGTTGGGAGAAAATAGTTCCAATTTACTGCAGAGGAGAAAAGAACTTTTAATTTTGTGTCTCAGAGCTACCTATTGTGCAATGTTTCACTTCTTGAAGGAAATAGAAACTTGTTAAGGACTTGACTCTTAACAGAATTACACTTCTGCCTAAATGGAGTTTGGTTTTTGCCTTTAATTTCTATGCCCTTGTGATCAGTGTTTAGAAAGAAGCATATCTCTGCCTTCTGTCTTCAAAATATCCATTTGAATAAAAAAAATAATGAATAACTTGAGAGAAGTCTTCTTTTCTCACAGGAACCTGAATCCTCGATTGGGCCAAGCAGCAAAAAAAGAGTTTAAACCTACAGTGGTCTAATATTGAGGGATGGTGAATTTTGAAATGATTTCTTGTTGCAGCATCTGCCCTTGTGGATCTGTTGGTTACATACATCAAATATTCAGCCAGGAAATAACAACAGCACTGCACAATCTACAACGAGCTGCAATCACAGAGCATTTGAATTACACAAATGCTGGTGGCACTTTCAGTTTCTGTTATGGATGTCAACCAAATGCTGGAAGGGTATGAAACTCTGCCAGGGGAGGTTTGGGGTGGAAATTAGGGAAAGGTTTTCCCCCCAGCAGGTGGCTGGGCACTAGAACTGATAGAATCTTATGTAGTAACCAGGGGGAAGTTAAGAGTCCAACCTAAGCTAATTGCATGGATGTGTTCTGCAATCAGCAGAAAGAGGTAGGTGTTATCTGGCTCTCATAGACTAGGATGGACCAAATAGTTTATGGAGGTGCTGGTCTGAATTCATTGACCAAAGCATATAACAGCAAAGATTAAAAATAAATTAATTCCACCCTGCAAATGAACTTTTGTAATCTCTCTTACTACAAAAATTATTTTTATACCTTAAGGGAGGGTGTAAGGGGAACGGAGACAGGCTCTGTGCCAGATCCCAGTGCCAGGACCAGAGGTTATGAGCACACAGGGAAACTCAGGATGTTTCTCTGAACATCTGGAATTAATTGCTACTGTAAGGGTGCCTGAGCATGGGCACAGGTTACCCAGAAAATGTTGGATCTCCTATCAATGGAAGTGTTCAAGGTGAGGTTGGATGAGGCTTTGAGTAACCCCAATGATTCTATGAAATAAACCTTCAATCTATCAAAAACAGGTTTTTAGGAAAGGTCTTATTCAAAACTTATTGTAAACAAACAACCTGGCCTGTGATAGGTAAAATCTGAAAAAGGAAAATAAAACTAGAAAAGGTGTCTATTACACAGAAATTTTCTACAAAATACAGCTAAATGGCTTTTCCCCATCTGCTACAAGACCTGTGCATTCCAGTCCAGTGCAGCTTTCTGGTTGACTATGGTGCTGGCTGCTCACATTCCTTCTCTATTTTTGCAGGGAAGCTGGAGAGGGATGACCTGGTATTTGTAAATGACTTCTCTGAAATGCATGTGCACAGACAAAAGCTACCAAGGCAAAGCAAGACAGAATTCTCTGATGACAGGGAACAAGCAAAATAAGTGTATATCTTAATAATTAAGTAAAAAATATAGTATTTTTGTTATAGACTGTGTAAGAAGAGTTGGTTAATTAATCTATTTTCTTTGTCTAGATTTTCCCAGGTTTTTATCAACATTGATTTGATTACAGCCATAAAGACATTAATTCTACAGAACCACCCCTAAAGGGAAGCAAATTTCCAAAAACAATGGGAAAATATTTCTCTAATATCCTTTCATTACTTAACCATCTTGTGAACTCTCTGAAGAGTTACTCTGAGATGTTCAGGGGCTCACAGGGATTAGCTGTGGGAAATTTAGGGTTGATCTAAGATACCACTACTCTGGTTTTCCATCCTGATGTAATCACCTCCCTTGCAGGGCTGGTGGAGTGTGTGTCCAGCTGTCTCCACTGCTTGTTTGCAGTCTGGTGAATAATCAGCTAATGAAGGAAGGGTTCAAAGGTACCTGACCAAACTTCAGTGGATAATTACACTCATAACTTCTGTTCTGCTGATTTTAGTCTAGGAGGTCTAGTAGGATTAGTAACTTCTGGTAACAAGGTGGCAATAAAAACCTGGGAGATGTCAGCAATTCTTTACAGCTCTTTGCTCAACTGATGTGATGGGAGCCCTCAACATATGAATCTAAATCCCTATGTGGACTGGAATGGCTACAATTCAATTTGACTTAATTTACTTTGAAAGTTAATTCAGTTAAATTGAATTAAGCCTCTTTAATTTCAAACAAGGGTGTCCACATTTGAGTTTAAAGTAGTTTAATTAATCCACTTAAAAAAGCTAATTCAGATTAATTTTGGTGAGCATTGTTATGTGGATAGGCCTGTAGGTTCAGTTAAGTAGCATCAAATTAAGGTGTTTGCTTTCAAGAAACATATTCCTCCTGAGAAAAGATGGGTGAGCACAGCATAGATTAGTTGTAAGATGGAGCAGAAATGGAGAGGCAATGATGGAGGAGTAGAAAGTTTCTCCCAGGGAGAAACCCACACTTGGTTCTGCCTGGTTTGGACTTGCTGGCTGGGAGCAGAAAGCTGAAAAAGCTAATTCAGGGCAAGAGTCATCATCACCAGTTCTGTTAGAAATAATAAGGGCTCAGGGAATAAAGAACTGAAACAGACCTCAGCAATACTCTGCTTTCCAGGAATTTTTAGTGACAACACATTTAATCTGTGAGGTCATATCAGGAATTTAAAACCACCCCTGAGTGCAGCACAATTCCCTACATGAGTGTACAAATATGGCCTACAAACACCCCATTTCTGGGACTCATGGAATGCTTTGGGTGGGAAGGGATCTTCAAGATGATTTTGTTCCAACCCTTGCCATGGGCAGGGGCACCTTCCACTGGACCAGGCTGCTCCAAGCCCCATCCCACCTGGCCTTGGACACTCCTAGGGATGGGGCATCCACAGCTTGTCTGGTTCCACAGACCCACCCCAGTATTGCTGTTTTATGGAACACTTTAACACAGCTCAATCCAACTGTTCCAGGTAGGGGAGTGCATCCCCTGACAGTTCCCTTATCAATGTCTTTACCCCTGAAACTCAACTGTGTGGCTGTGGATTAGTAAGAAAATTTGCTGCTCTGCTCCATCACTTGCCCTCATTCCTCATCACCTTCCTCATGGGGCTGCAGCCACATGTCCCTGCAGGGAGAGAAGGGCACATGCACAAGATGCTTTTCATTGAGTACTTTAAAGGTTCCTTTAGGCTTCACAGGTGGAGGTTTTTTACATTTCCTCCCCTCTAGGTGTGTGAACACTGGGCCAGACTCAGAAGTGTGATGTGGGAAGCTGGGCTGGGAGAAAGGTCAGTCAGTGGATGGGAAGTGGTGTAAGGAGTTTCAGCTCAGTGGAATTCAGTGCTGACCTCAGCAGGGAAGGGTCTGGAGGCAGAGGCACCAGTGTGAGAGGGAGTAACACCTTTTCCCAGCTCACTCAGCATGAGAGCTCCTCAGGGCTGCCTTTCCCCTACTGAACACGCTCATAAATGAGTAACTTAACCACTGAATGCATCATCTCCAGTCTCTTGTCCTTTTTCTCTGTGCCTCTTTTCGTGTAGTCTGCTTACAGACATCTACACACACACACATTGAGTAAAATTATATTTCTTCATCTTTTCCTTCTCTCACAGTCAAACCCTGGTGATCCTGTGAATGTAAATCAGATGCATTTCTGGTTTAGCTGTAATGTCTCCTGTATAGCTGAGGTCTGTTTGATGTTCTTTAAGTGGTGGAATTGAAAGAACATTTCGCTGCTAACTGGAAGAGCTACTAGTTTATTAAATCCTTGATTTGAAATCTTGCTGTCAAAGAGAACACAGCCAGCTGATGCAGTGAAAGGATTGCATTGTCAGTTCTTGCTGAGCCTTAAAACTGGCATCAAGCATGAAGTAAAGTGACATTAAATGAACTGACAATCTGAGGTTTTGAGTGTAAACCTCCAGGAAATAATAACTTGGCGTTTCAATGTGAAAAAAGAGAGCTTATGGTTAAAAATAAAATAAAGGAAAATAATAAAAAAATAATAAATTGTTATGAAGCAAAACCCAGAATACTCTTTTAGAGGATCTTTTCCTTCCCCTTCCCCCTCTTTTCAATTTAATGTTAGCAAAGCAGAGGTGACAGAAAAGATTTATGAGAAACATTTTTAAAGGTGGGTTCACCATGTGTGTAGAGCAGACAGTGTCTGAAGGGCCTGTAGCATTTGCACTTTACAGAAAATGACAAAAAGTGACTATTGCAGCAACAACCAACACAGCAGAGGTGGAAATTGATTGCACTGAGGGAAATCTGTAAGAGTGCTGTGTGATAGGCAGCTACTGGGCTTTAATGTCCAGCTCTGAAAAGTTCAGAGGTGAATTAGCAACTTGAATGATTTTATTCTGGGTTGAATTTAATGAGTTTGAATTGGAACAGGTCACATTGTCAGTTAGATGCAGTCTGGGGAGAGAGATGAGAAAATGCCATTGTGGAACAGAAGCCAAATGGAAATCTTGCCACTGAACAAGTTGTGTGGTTGTCGCAAGGATCCAGACTGGCACTGTTCATCCTGGAAAAGAGAAGGTTTTGGGGACACCTTATTTTGGTCTTTCAGTAAGGGGCTTATGGAAGAGAGGGAGACTGACTTTTCACACAGGCAGAGGGTGGCAGAGCAAGGGGTAACCATTCCAAACTGTGAAATTTAAACTACATATTAGTGAGAAATTCTTCCCTGTGAGATGCTAAGGTCCTGGCACAGGGTGCCCAGAGAAGCTGTGGCTGCCCCTGGATCCCTGGCAGTGTCCAAGGCCAGGCTGGATGGGAATTGGAGTGACCTGGGATAGTGGAAGGTGTCCCTGCCTAAGACAAGAGCAGAACTAGATGATCTTTAAGGCCTTTTCCAAGCCAAAACAATCTGCCATTTTCTGATTCTTCGGATTTATCTTTTCAGAGTCTACATAGGATGCCATGAAGTTAAGTCTGGGTATAAGGAAGGAGTAGGAGGGAAGGAGTTTTCAGTTTTTCTGGTTCTACTGTGTAATGATTGGCAGTAAATTAAACTAATCTTTCTCAAATACAGCTTGTTCCCTCTGTGAAGGTGACTTAGAGTTCTTCCTGTTTTCATATTGACTCATCAGCTCTTCTATCCTATTTTCTCCCTCCGTGCTTTGGATGGAATCATAGAATCCAAGTTGGTTTGGGTTGGAGGGGACTTTAAAGCTCATCTCATTCCAAGCCATGGGCAGGGACACCTTCTACTAGACCAGGATACTCAGGAGCCATCCAAGGTCAACATATCACATTATGGATGTGCTACTTATTTATTAAATATTCTTGTGCATTTAGCCTTTTTTTTATCTCTTATTTTCTCATGTTCAATTAAGTTCTACTTTTGTAAAGTAGAGGGAAGGCCTTTATTATTTCAATAAAAGTGTTCAAGATGAAATGACAAAGAATATTCCATAGAAGCTAAATGCTGTTTTTATTCTGAACAAGGTGTAAGTCTGACATTTTTTACAATAGCTTTTCCTAAATATGATTTCAAGTTCTTTTCAATTTAAGGTCAAATTGTCAGGAAATATAAAAAAGGTGCCAGTTACCTCCTCCAGAAAACACATCTCCTGCCCACTAGCATTTAAACTTGTAATGAAAGTCCTTTCTTTCTTGAAAATGTCCTTCAATATTGTCAGGTTCTTTTAGAACAAAGAAACATGCCTGAAATAAGCTGTGGTTTTTCAGAGGCAACAGGACACTCAGCTTCAGCTTTTTAAAATTCACTTTTCATTTGTTTTTTGGCAAGAGCCAACTCCTTCTCTGCCATATTCAAAAATAAAAGAATGGCTACTTGTGGATATGGGAAGAGCCTGTCTGAGACCTCTACTCTGCAACCAGGAGAGAGATAAATGGATGGAAGTGTTCAAGGCCAGGTTGGATAGGACTTGGAGCAATCTGGGATAGTGGAAGATGTCCCTGCCCATGGCAGGGAGCTGGAATGAGATGAACTTGAAGGTCCTTTACAATCTACAATATTCTACACTTGTGGGATGGGTCAGTCACAGCTGCTCTGAGCAAACTGTGCCACCTCCTCACCACCCTCACAGTTGGGGATTTATTCCCAGTATATCCCATCTAGCCCTGTGTAGAACTTCTGTTAGGAAAAGTATGAGCAAAAAAAATCTGTTTCTATGACAGGACTTGACAGATTCACAAAAGGGACATGATGTGGATCTGCCGTACCTGAAATTTCCTTCCATTTCTGAACTCCTAAATAGTGCTGGAATTAAGTGGGTGAATCAGGGATTTGGGATTTCATGTACTTATGTTTCTAATGCAGCATAAAATGCTTTCAGGCTCAGCACCTCTCAGGGCTGAGATTCAAGGTTTCTGATTGTGTTTGGGACACCCCACAGAGTCACCCAGGTGGAGAGTTGACTTGTTAAAGATCCTGTCATTGCCCTGTGGCATAGCCATAGCTGCATGGGGATCCCTCCTGTCCCAAACAGAACATAATCCTTGCTTGAACATGTTATGTCTATGTTTAACAAGCCTTGAGTTACTAAAGACACCCAGCTTAGTCTCATTTGAATTTTCAATTGTCATGCAGGTCAAAGATTGCACATTATTGTTTGACCATCTCAGTGAGAGCATTTGAGCCAAGAAGTCCAATGGGGACTCAGGTATCCTGTATAATTGGATTTTGAGCTGTACATTGTCTTATCTGGATGTCTCAGAAGTGTTTATGTGAAAGTCAGTCAGAATACATTGGTCAGGTAGTTTCGTGAGGATATAAACCTTTTCTCAAAACTAACTCTATATTTGGATCTTACCTTACATGAAAATATAATTCTGGTTTTCATTAAAAATTGCTCATTTCATTCCTCATAACTATTCTGTCCCTGAACTGTAAGTACCTGAGCTCTCAAGCACCTTAAATACACTTTTATTTTGCATTAGCTCCAGATTTAGATTAAACTACACGAAGAGAAAAAGAAGTGATTTCTGGTAAAATAAGTGGAATTAGTCCAATTTGCATTAGATGACAACCTTTTGTCTCTCCCTTAATTGCTCTTTTCTCCCTGGTTATATATAGAAACTCACCATCAAGATGATTTCAATTTTCAAGAAAGGAGAGGGAAGGGAAGGGAAGGGAAGGGAAGGGAAGGGAAGGGAAGGGAAGGGAAGGGAAGGGAAGGGAAGGGAAGGGAAGGGAAGGGAAGGGAAGGGAAGGGAAGGGAAGGGAAGGGAAGGGAAGGGAAGGGAAGGGAAGGGAAGGGAAGGGAAGGGAAGGGAAGGGAAGGGAAGGGAAGGGAAGGGAAGGGAAGGGAAGGGAAGGGAAGGGAAGGGAAGGGAAGGGAAGGGAAGGGAAGGGAAGGGAAGGGAAGGGAAGGGAAGGGAAGGGAAGGGAAGGGAAGGACATTTGTAGTTAGCTGTGTCTGAACTCCTGTCTTGTTTGAATCTGTAAGTAAAAGAAAGCAGTAGTTAGGATGTGTTTCTGAGTCAGTTTATAGGGAGGAAAGCTACATTTAACATATTGCTCTTATTTAATTCAACCAACTTTCCCACCCTGACTTCAAAACGAGCAGGCTTGATGGATGGAAAAGGGGAGTAATTTATTGTGAACCTGCTGCTCTGAAACAGGAGCACTGATAAACCTGGCAGTGGTTCTGAGAGGAATTTTGATTAATACTTTGGGCTAGAGGATAAAGCAATGGATAATTTCACAGAAATTCAACAGCTGAAGGAAAATTGCAGTTAGTCAGAAGCAAACACTCTCATTAGTATTTCTATTTGTATAACAGAATGTGCACCAGTGAATTGAAACATAAAGGCTTACACATAATAGAAAAGCAAGCATTATTTATGAAGCTGATTTATATATATTTTGCCTTCTCTGGTGTTATGATTCTTCAAAATATTGCACTTTCTCCCCCAAATTCTGTGATAGCTAACAGTATTTTTTCCTGCAATAATGGAAGCACTTTTATTTTGATTTACATGGTTTAATCTGTATCATTTATTTACCTCTCTTGTCTTCCCTACTTCAAGTTAATTTCTCAGTTTACAGCATTCCTGGTTTCTAAATGGACAATCATTTTTCAAAAGTCAGACTATTAATGGAATCAAGGAATGGTTTGAGTGGGAAAGGACTTTAAATCTCTTCGTGCTCCAATCCTGCTGCCATGGGCAGGAACAGCTTCCACTAGAGCAGGTTGCTCAGAGCCCCAAATCACTGTGGCCATCTCTGTTGCCAATAGGGAAAGATAACAGAGGAGGATTTATCTCAAGTGAAACATCTAAAATGCCATCAGAATTGGAAATGTCTGGTGAAGAAAGGTCACAGCTGAGACTCCTGACAGCCTCAGATCTCAAAAGAAGGACTCTGTAATACCAGTTTTGAGCCAGACTCAGGTGTTCCTTTGAAGAACACAGCTCTCTCTGCATGGAACATCCCTGAGCCTTTTGGAAATGGATCTTTCAACAGAGACACACTAAAGAAATATTTGACTGAGCAATGTGCAAATAAGGCTTTAGTTGTATTTTTACCAACAGAAATTTGTGCTTTGCACATGGTCTTTCCTTTCTTCAGAAAACAGATGGAAGAAGATATGGTGCTAAAAAAATGAATTTATGCCCAAACATAACATCTACAGATGCTAAGTACACGTTTTTACATGTACGTATCATAAATCTTACTTAAGGCAAATTTTAAGATCTTTATTTAAAGATGAAAGAAAAAGTTTTGTTGCATTAACCATGTTTGCTATTAACAGCTACATTCATTTATTAGAATGCTTAAAAAATGAAATTCTTAGATGTATTTACAATTTATTTATAAGTAGGAATATAACTTATTGATAAATGTTTTCACATATTTATTTATTTATAGTTCCTCTGTTTGCTATGCAGTCAGTATGAGCTGTAAAACCAAATTCATCCAAGAACTGTTGCTGGTTGCTAATTGCTCTGTACCTCAAAGTTTGCAATTTAACCATGATTGAGAAAAAAATTACCTTTTTTTGTAGTTACCTTTCCCAAGATGTTTGGAATTAAATGTGAAATGAATTATTTTTTCCTAAATGCTGTGGGAAAAATAAAATCAAGCAATTTAACTCCTGATGAGAATTTGCCTGACTCCATGAGTGCAGTCAGCTCAGATGTCTGATCAGAATTATTTAGCGAAACACTAAAGTGCATTCCACATCACAGAATCATAGAATGGTTTGGGTTGGAATGGAACATTAAAGATCATCCAGTTTCACTCCCTGCCATGGGCAGGGACACTTTCCACTGTCCCCAAATCCCATCCAGCCTGGCCTTGGACACTTCCAGGGATCCAGGTGCAGCCACAGCTTCTCTGGGAACCCTGTGCCAGGGCCACACCATCCTCACAGGGGAAAAAATATTCCTAATATCCAACCTAAATCTTCTCTCTATCAGTTTAAAGCCATGCCCCCTTTCTATGTCGTTCCATGCCCTTGTTGAAAGTCTCTCTCCATGATTTTTGTAGCCTCACTCATGTACTGGAAGGCATATATTGTGTAGCAATATCTTCCTTGATATTTTTATAAAAAGCAAGAGGAAAGAAAAGTGGGATTTCACTTGCAGATTAAGACATTTTATCAAATATTCAATTGCTGTATTTTTTTAACTAAAAGTAGGTTCAAATGCTGTCTAAGATGCCCTAAAGTACACCACTGTCTCCCAAATGGGTTGAAAAGCCCATCTGTGCCAGCTCCTTTGCCATGACAGCAGTGAGGAAGCTGTGGCTGCCCTGTGGTACCTTAAACTCTAATCACCAGAGTTTAGGCAGCAGAATCAAGCTGGTCAGTTCAGCAGCTTGGCAGCAAACCCAAGGCACCAACAGTGCAACAGCTCTCCAGTGGGTACCACTCCATGGGGTAGAACTCCAAGACTGGTTCAGTTTCTTATGAATGGGCTGGGACACATGTACTCTTTCTTAGGCCTGGTCAAAAGTTTAATACTCACAAGATATGGCAGATCCAAAAGTTTCATCTGTCAGCTCTTCAGGTACCAGAATTCTCTGAGCAGACAAAGGAGAATGGAAATAGAGTTTCCTCAGAAGTATGTTGTGAATTTTATGAAAGATCTAAAATCTGACATGTTTTAATCTGAACTCAATGAAGTGTCATTTTTTGAAATATTGGTGGTTTTGAGCGTTTTTTAACTGCTTATTGTTAATTATCCATTAAAAATTGCTTTGTTTGACCAGTTCAGAGTCTGCTTTGAGAGATGAGCAGTCTGCTGGCTTGTACTCTTTGTTGGGCCATGGAAGGAGGTCCAAGGGAAGGTGGGAGAACATGATGATGATGATTATATAGAAATGTCACAGCACAACTTCTCTGTGCTGTCTTCTAACAAACCATTTTTGAAGACAAATTTAATGTCATATGTTTCCAAAAACATGGGACAACAGTGAAGATTTGATTCTGTCTTCAATAGAATTATAGAATCATGGCATGGTTTGGGTTGGAACCTTAAAGACAACCTGGTTCCAACCCCTCTGCCATGAGCAGGGACACCTTCCACTAGACCAGGTTCCTCAAAGCCCCAGCCATTTATATTTTTTTTAAATCTTTTTTTTATCTCTTTTTTTTTTTTTTTTTTTTTTTTTTTTTTTGTTTGCACTAGAAGGATAATGAAATCTGAAGGTTATAGACAGGTACTTGTATGAAAATCAGATGGTCTTAGAGTTCACTTTGAAATATGCAAACAACAGCTGGCCCAATATCAAAGGCTATAGACAAAGCAGCACATTTTTCTAATATCTCTTTAGGGAAACTTTGCCCTACACTGCTATTAGGTGCTATCATTCAGGGGCATAATTTTAGCTAACATTGTTATGCTGATTATAGTCAGGTTTATGTTTCGATCTCAGCTGACCCTAGGGAATTAATTTCTGATTCAATTAAATGACTAGGTGACATTCAGTCTAAATTTTTACCTGAAATTAAACTCTGAAAAAGCACAGTTCATCTCAGACTGCAGCCATCTACCTCCTGAACTATGCTGCAATACCTTAATGAGAACTTTATAAAGCTGGACATCCAGGTTTCCAACCTTGAGATTGTCCTTGCCATGAACTGTTCCTTGGGAGGTTGAAGGGTGACATCCCAGATTTCCCAGAGAAGCTGTGGCTGCCCCTGGATCCCTGGAAGTGTCCAAGGCCAGGTTGGACAGAACTTGGAGCAACCTGGGACAGTGGAAGGTGTCCCTGCCCATGGCAGGCACTTAGAACAGAAATCCTTTAAGGTCACCTCCAACCCAACCCATTTCAGGATTACATGAACCCAAAACTGCATTCTGTCATCCTCTTATTTCCTAAGTGTGTGGCAGGTGTTATTCAAAGAGAATGAGTTTTGTATATTTATCTGGATTGTGCCTGGGCTGCCTAAAATTAATTACTTCCAAAAGAAATCAATTGATCTGCTTCCAAAAGTTGCTGCTGAATTTATGCAGCAAATATTGCCATATAATTTCAAGGTCACAATTTTTTTTTCTTCTTTCTTATAGCACAGACATCATATCTCAACAACATTCAAGAATCCAGAACAGAAACAAAATGATAAAATCAAAATTCCAGGCAAATGAAGTCTCTTTGGAAAAATTACAGCTATGGCAGACAATTTTTAAATGTGAAGAGTTACTTTTCAGGAATTTAATCACAGTTTCTTCTCCAGAACTCTGTGAGAGTTGAATATCATATATTCAGTATCATCAGAGCATGGAGGATTCTCCTTTATCATCTAGAATGACAGCAAGGGACCCAAATTTGAGCAGCTGAATCAAACCCTGAGAGCCAAAACCAAAATGCTGCACACCTGAATTTATCATTCTCATGTCTCTCTATAATCAATAGAGCAGGAAAAACTCATTTCTAGGTGACAATTAAACTAAGACTGTATGTTTGGCCAGATTAATCCAACTCAAAATATTCCTGAAGAGGGAAGTAGAATAAGGATCCAGATGCTCGAGTTAAGTTCTTTTATTACTCACTCTCTGGACTCACAGCTGTGAAATTTTGTATACTCAAAATTTGGCTTTGACTGGAACACCAGGAGACAATCCCACTTTTTTTTTTTAGTGGTTAGAACACTTCTCCTGAAGAGGAGAAAAGCAAGTTCAAGCTCCACATCTGAATGACCCAAATGCCCTTTTCTCAAATTAATACTTTTGACAACTCAAATCTGCTCTCAGCTCAAATCTGCCTCAATTCTCAGCCTCTGAATCCTGCCAAGATTTAATCCTAATTTTAAAAGGTGTGCCTTGGACACTGAAATACATGTTTTAGCTTCTGGTTTCCCTTTTTTCTTCCAGTATCTCCTCTTTCCTCTGCATTATATAACCACGTTGGCTCTTAGTCCTCCCAGTTTCAGTGCCTAATTCTCTATCCCAGAGAGAATCTTTATATTCCAGGTATAGACATTGGAGTGACAGAAAAAAAAAATAAATCTCTCAACTTAATATTTAATGCCTCACAAAATCCAGACTGTTTATCTACTGAAGTAAGGAGTTACATTGTCCTCAAATTCAGATTCCAGCCTTCATCCCTGTCCTGTTTTTGATGGCTGCTCTGCAGAACAAGTAGCACATTCTTAATCTGTGTATGTAAGCACCCACAGCAACTTCAAAGATAAATTGAGCACATGTTAATCCATGATTATCAGCCACAAATTTTAAAAAATCATTGCAGATGCCAAAGTGTCATGACAGCCCTAAAAAATGAGATTTCTGGTTATTTAAAACTGAAGTAATTTTCCTGCTTTTTCCTTGTGCTGTTCTTTTTTGTGCCCTAAGGGTGTTTCAAGGTTTTTACATTTTTTTTTTTCTTTACCCAGCAGCCTTAAAACTTAAAATAATAATGAGTAAAGGTAGCACTGTGCAAGGCTGTGATTTAAATATTTCTGCTGATTTTGGTAGATTTTGTATGAAGTCATTACTCTCCTTGTGTTTCATTCCTTATTTAAAAATGAGGACAACAGCTCTTCTGTACTTTAAATGAGTTTTGTGAGATTAAGTTAATTAATGTCTGTGAGGTCATCTCTTTTAATGGAACATGGGAGGTTTTCAACAGAACTTGTGAATTACTTAGAGGATTAAGAGTAGAATGGAGGTGTAAAATACTCATTATCATTCAAGCTCAGTGTCAGAAGTTGTTTGATTATTGCTTGTGTTATACTGAGTTACTTTGCTCTCATCTTTCCCCTGCAATTCACAGGAGTTTATGAGTTTTTTTCAAGGTATTGGGTATTAATCAGTCTGAGGAAGTTTCTCCAAATCTGATCTTGTTCCTTTCTGCCTGAATAGCATTAAGTTGTCCAAACTTCATCTGAGGGCCAGGAATTACTTTCCTTCTTGCAAAATCAAATTTAAGGAAAGGCATAAATTTAGCTCAGTCATTTCTATTTTTATTACATATTGCCAAGCTTAAAAAAAAAGAAAAATTTAAAAGTATGTTGTTTTCAGCTGAGAAAAGTATTTAATCACAAACTGAGATTTAAACATATACTTGGCTACTCTTTATGAAATTCAGGTGCATGTTTTGCTGAAAAGGTTTTTATTTAAGCATGAACTTAAATACAAACTTATGTGCAAGATCTCAGCCTGAGTAAATGCATGCTTGAATTTAAGCATATGCTTTAATTTTAAAATGGAAATATCATTAAGAATAAACACATTTTAAACACAGAATTCCTTGGTAAAGGAGGGTTTTGGAACCTACTTCTACCTGACAACTGAATGTGCTTTTCCTTCTGTTTTCCATGGCTCAAGCCTGGCAGTTCCTGCAGGCAGCCTGTGTTACAAATGTGTGGAGAAAGGACTTGTAATGAATATTTTTGGCAGATCCTAGGAAATGATCCCCTAATCAATCAAGACCAAAGCTGTTTTATCACTGGCAATTGAGCAGCTATAGTTAAGAAAGGTGTTAATAGTGATGGGGCCAGTGAGTGATACTGATAGCAATAACAGCAACGACAATAACAACAGTGAAAGAAATCCCACCAAATGGCAACACAGCTTTCAGCTGATGCCATCCATTTCTATTTCATGTGCACTATGGAAAATTCACCGATTTCCAGTCCATTAAAACACATTTCAGAGCCGTGTTGTTTGAAGTTACCTTACTTCAGAAACAGCTCTTTTCAATTAACTCTGAAACCTCTTTCAACAGCCTTTCATAAATAGGCCAACATCAATGGCACGCTGGAGTCAGTGTGTATCTCTAATGGAAATGCACAATGGGCCACGCTCCATGCCTCCAGGGAGAACATCTTCCATTTCAGACACATTCAATGAGAAGTTTTGCCAGCTATTCTGGGTCTCTCACTTTTTTGTCTCAGGTTTAGCTCATAGCTGATCAATGGCTGTGCTTTTTAATTACACTGTGTGGTCGGTAATGATTTGTCACTCATTGAACCTGGGTGTTCTTTTTAGGCAGTAGAGGGTAAAAGCAAGGAAGGAGAAAGAAAGTGGCATTAACCCTCTCAAAGAAAAGAGGTTGGGATGTAACACATCCCTGCTATTTTGCTTGGCAGCAGTTTTGCATGGAAAAAGGGGGGAAGTCAAAGTTAAAAGCCCAGGTTATGAGAATCCTCCAAAATCCATGACTTGCAGTAAACATTTCTCAGTTAATGAATTAGGAGTCTTAAATGGATTAAGAGTCTAATGTATGTTTTGCAACAACATTTTATATTAAAATTGATGTATATTACACTTCAATATAATATTTATATTGCATTAAAATAATTATTTTCTGTGCACCTTCCTCACACTGATTAGATTTTCTGGAAACATGGAGTAAAATTCTAATCCCCTTGCCCAAAGAGCAGGCTCAGAGCATCCTTTGTATCAAGGAAGGTGTATTAACAAAGGCACAATCACACCTATATAAATCAAACATCTTTTATGTCAGCCTTGTCTTCCACACTTCTGGGTAGAGTGTGGACAATGACAGTACGTGGCTACCCATGTGTCCCAGATGTATTTCACACATCTGGAAATGTGCTGAAATGCATCTGCATTATCCAGCAGAGCACAAAGCAGAAATTCCCAAGCTAAAGCAGATTTGAGCTCATAAGTCCCCACAATCCCTGTCCCTTTCCTTCACCTTGTCACATTTCCCTTCAGCGCAGGTTTGCATTTAATCATTTGAAAATACAGCCCTGGGACTTCAAGTTCTTATGTCTGCCCCTAAATGTGATAATTTTTCTTCTAAAAACAGCCTTTCAACAGACTTTTTTAGACTTGAATGTGAGAAAATACATGTTAAATTCTTAGCCATAGGAATACAGGTGTGCTGGGATTCCTTTGTAGGTTTCTAACTAGAAATGAAACTTGGAACAGCTTCCTCTCAATAAGCTCAAAAAAGGCAGATAATCCTTTATTTAAGTGCAAGATCTGTTTAGAAAAGGTGCCAGGTATTATGATTCACTGGCAGAGCAGGAGATTACAGCTGATCTGGGGACAGGATCTCTCAGATCTTTGCTCCTGTGAAATTCAGACCATTTTAATAAATGTCAGGGCACAGATACAGGGATCTCTCAGTTTCAGCTTTCATTTTGGAGACTTCCTCTCCAAAGCCCCTTAGCTGATAATACAGGGTGAATATTTGCTGCTATATTCTTTGCAAATGTACTGTGCCTGACACATTTAAAATTAAGCAATATCAGCTGAGTGTCTCTGTGTCTCTAATTTTCATTCTAAAACTTTTCTCTTTGGTATTTTTACAATTTAGAAAGTCTTCACATCAAGATCACAAAATACTAATTTAAGGATTTTTTTCAGAGAATGGGTAAGGTGGAAATATATCACAATGGATCTTCCCACTTGTCCATGGGAGACAGGACAGGGAAGGAAGAATTAGAGTCAATTGCTTCTAAAACTTGTTTTCCAATTTCATTTTAAGTTACAGGCTTTTAATTGTGATATAAATTAGAAGAAAAACATATAATATGAAATAAATAAATATATAAATACAAATTAAGAAGTCAATATATAAAGAAATGAAAGAAGCATAAAATGAGATACAATGTAAAAAAAGTAATTCTGCTTCCAAATGTTAGGAAGGAAAACATGATTTTCAAGATAATTTTCTTTTGCAGCACTTTTAACTGAAAGAAAGTTTTCTAACTCTAAAATCCGATTTTCACTGTACTTCACAATGGTTTTTAGTTCATTTTGTCATTGTCTTCTCCCAGATTATATTGTATGTACCTGAATGGAAGATGAGATTTTTCTGTGTATGTCAACTCCTGAATTGTGATTCATAGAATTTTTTTTTTCCTGGCCCCAGAGATTTTGCACCTCCTTCTGCAGAACAGCTGGAGACGTAAATGGGATGGAAACCCCCTGATTTCTTACAATTCTTCTCTTCCTGTCTTTCCTACTTCTAGATCCTTCCTGTGCCCTTGGAATGAGAGCCCAAGAGTGCTCATGGATAAAGCCACACTTCCAGGAAATGTAAGGAATGAGTTTTGATCAAGCCAGGCTTAACATGCCCTGCTGAAGTGCTCAGAGTAGTGTGAAAATATCTTGCCCCCAAAAAAATGGGATATAGCTCTGTTATTACCCAGTTTGTAAATCTCAACTATGCTTAGATGTGAATCCCAGTTAAAGGGAAATGTTTTGCAGAGTCAATTCCCTGTGCTGGATCCAGAACATGCTCAGAAAGTCACTGGTGCAGGTGGAGGGATCTTTGATTTGAGCCAGAGCTTGTGGATCTCTCAGCTGGACTTGGCCACATAAATCTAACCTGTGTTGTACTTCCATCCTTTGAGGGATCTGGATCTAAATAATTTCAATGAACTTTCAGATATAACATAAATAACACTGCAGCACTCCCTATAATTCAGCTGAAGCCATTATGAATCAAATATATCCCTCCAGGCCATGCATTTACCCCAGAGATGGAGTTGGCTTGCAGTTGCTGGAGCTGTGTCAGTCTGAATACATCAGGAGAGTGAAAATATAAGAAGTTTTGCATGTAAAAGCCTAAATAAAAGAAAAAAAATCTTCTGGTTGCAAGTCCACAGTTGATTTTTTTTTCACTTTTTAGGTGTCCTGGCTCATGATTAAATTGTGAAATGAAAGAACAATATCTTTCATTTGAATCCCAAACCATCAAAATCTACCACAAATCATTCAGGACAAGGTAGCTACCCAAGAATGTACCTAAGCTCATTGTAAATGCTAAAGACAAGCTTCAATTTTACTATTTTCTATGGAATTTAATCACAGACTTAAATAAAAATCAAGGGTGTGATTAGATGCTTCCATGAGTCGTTTCATGAGATGGTTCATTAAAATTAAGTATAGATTTCAGTCTCTAATGAAGAGAAAAAAATAAAATGTCTAATTTTATCTAAGTAGTTCCAATTATATAGATGGGTTTCTGTGGTATTTCAGCCAAGATGAATGTGAAAGTTTTCTGAATTGGAGTATATTGCCTTTTTCAATTTAGGGACTAAAGACGAGATGCAATATCTCATAGTGGAATTCTGAGAAATTCCTGATTCCCATCCCATTATTTGGATGGGCTCACAGAAATGCAAATGTTCCATGGGAAATTCTTTTAACTGTAAACTGCTTTTTTTTTTTTTTAATTTTTAATGCACAAAAATATACTTGTTCAGGCAGCTTCCTCATTTAAGTTTTATCATTTTCTCATCTATTAACACTCACAATCTAAAGATGTCTGGATCACCTGTTCTGCTGAAGTCATGTAAGACAACTTTGGAGCCAGTTGCTGTGTCAGTGAATGTGGAAGTCCATGAAGGTTTTATTCACATCCTCAGAGATAATCATTAAACAATCTGAGCAGTCCTGAAAAATAATTATTGTCATTTTACACTGTATTCAGTTAAATTAATTGTTACTACAATTATGACTATTGCTGCTACTACTGTGACTAATGCTGCTACTGCTACTGATGACAATGATTATAATGAAAATTTTTAAAAATTGAGCTTTTAGATATAAACTCTGATCCAAAACTGCAATAAGGTCAACAGGCACTGGCAGGGTGCCCAGAGAATCTGTGGCTGCCACATCCCTGGCAGTGTCCAAGGCCAGGCTGGATGGGGCTTGGAGCAACCTGGGATGGTGGAAGGTGTCCCTGCCCATGGGAGAGAGTGGAGTGAAATGAGCTTTTAGGTCCCTTCCAACTCAAACCATTCTATGATTTTATTATTTAGAGAAATTTAGAATTAACAAAAAACAACCACAACAACAAAGATCAACCTAAAGAGACATTACAAGGTAAGGGTAGGGTATATAATTCCTTAAATCAGTGGAATAACTAACAACAAATAATGAGTTTAGAGAGCTAAAATTCAGTTTTTTAGGCAGTCAAGCAATAACCTACATCAGTAAATTTCATATATTTTAAGGTTCTGAGTTGAATCAACCATTTTTTATTAGATCTGGATAAAAGCCTGTATTATATTCCTGGTATGACTTTCTAAATCCTGCACAGAAAGGGCATTAAACATGAAAAATGTCCTTGAAGTAGAACTGTCAGTTCCACTGTATAAACTGTGCTTTTTCTGAGACCATCCAGGCTTTGGCCAGCAATGAGATTTTTTCATCATGAAGGAGCTCACATTTAGTTAGCAACATGTCTGCATTTCCCCATATGGTTCCTTCCAAGGTGTTGTGTCATATACAATGATGTCACATTCTAGAGGAAGGAGGAGAAAAGGCCTCAAGCTGTTTTCTTCCTTTTTTTAGAGCTTCACTGATTATGTGCTGGCTTTAAGCAGCCTGCTCATCTCTAGCGTGCAGTTGGTTATCTGCTCTCCTGAATTTGAGCTTGCATGTATTCACAGAGCTTTAAAAGAAAATGAACAGCATTTCTTACCAGAGATCCAGTGATTATCTGCCCACATTTTAGTCCAATGTATTTCCACTGGCTTCTGAAGTGTGAGATTTTAAAGGGTGCAGTGTAAGGGTTTATATCTTTATCCAAGCTGCTATATTTACTTGCCTCGTAAACCTGTGGTGCTTAAGGCTTTCAGCAGCACTGCTTTGATTTCATTTGTGGTTTTATAATTATTGTTTTATTCTCAGGCATATTATTCTTGGAGCACCAGCTTTGTAGTGTAATGGGAATGTCCAGGAACATCCTTTGTTCTCTCAGTAAAACTATTCACACATGAATGTGTGAGTGGCACACGTGGCTTACACAGGCCATTTCCTGAGATTGTTTTTTGTTGTTTTAATGTATAAAAGATTTTATTTTATTCTTGGTTATTATTCATGTACCTCTGCAGTAATAAAATACTTCTTAATTTTTCACCATGAATTAATTTCATAGAATTGTGGAATGGTTTGGGTTGAAAGTGTCTTTAAGAGTTTAAAACTCAATCTTGTTTCAACCCTCTGCCATAGACATTTCTTATTCAATGCTTAAAAATACTCTAAAAGATCTTTTTGGAGAGGTGAAGAAGAATCTTTTTGGTGGGAGTATTCAACCCATTTTGAAATCAAACACAATTAAGTTTTCTTATATTAAGCATAGATCCACGTCAATATGAAACATCCCAAGTTTCTTTTTCTGGAAAAGTTCTAAGTACCTTTCAAACAGAGGCACTACTAGAAATAGATGTCCTGCCATCTGACTGGTGGTTTCAGCAAATGGACTACTATTCAAACCAACCTTGTGATCTTCAGGACCTCCTCCTGTTGTGTACTTTCAGGAAAGTAATTTTAAGTCCTGTGATTTCTTTTGCCATGATTAGTTCTGCATAAACCACATCTTGGTGCAATCTAACAGAACTCTGAAATAGTTGGGTTGGATTTATGGAGCAGAGGTCTGTACTGCAGTACTACAGACAGTGTGACTATCTTTAGTTCCCTAGGAAATTAAAGGAGAGAAGAGATGGTATCTGGGTTCAATACAGATAATCCTTAAATTCTTATCAAGTAAACTGCTCTAAAAGTGACATTTTTTCTTAAAGACAGAAAATTCTTCTTGCTAGCTGATTTGGAGATATTTTTACTGCAGAGGTCTATGGTATGGACTGCTGAACACTGTTCCCAGCCTGCATGGTTGAGAATCTCTTGCAGATTTTTGTACACATGATTACTAACACACATTTTCCATAATTCATTTATTACAATGACAGGATCTTGTTAACTAAAAGAAATGAATTTTCTGTTTAGACATATGTTAACCTCCAGGTGTGCAAGCTTTTCTGCAAGGATAGTTGCATGAATTCACTTGGAATATAAACTGCATGGACTATTTAAGTAATATTTACATCATCGGATATCTTGGTCAAACAAGAAGATACAACATGACTACACACAATCCATAGGAATGCAGCTCAAATTGTGGATATAGTGCATGGATTCAAAGCAAAAGTATATTTTATGTTTGTGGTGTAAATACTGATGTACAGCCAAAAGGGTTAGATCAGGAACAATCAGAGTTTGTTCATTGGTTGTGCAATAAATCCACATGATCCAACAATCCATATGAGATATTCTTTGCTTGATACAAATCTTTTGGCACCCAGCTTGGGGCTCGGAGGGTTTGAGGTAATGACAGATTTGATTCAAGATTGAATTTATCATTTTTGTTGTTGTTTAGCTCTTAATTGTCAGGCTGTAAGAGATTTGAGAAAGGGGATGGCACACAGCATATCAGAGCCACAGCAGCACCAAGCCTCTCCCCAGGAAGTATCCAAGGCTGGCATAAGTATAAATGATTCATCACAAAAGTACAATCTTCACTTGCATCTCTCCTGCTCTTAGCATCCAGCCTCCCAACATTTATGACCACATTAAACTCCATTCCTGCTCTTTGTCACTAATTCTTAGCTAGACCATACCTGAGTCCTGGGATTTGGGATCCCAGCACAGGAAGGACATGGAGCTGTTGGGACGAGTCCAGAGGAGGCCATTGAGATGATCAGGGGGTGAAGCAGCTCTGCTGTGGAGATGGACTGGGACAACTGGGATTGCTCAGCCTGGGAAAGGGAAGGCTTGGAGTGACCTAATCCCAGTCTGAAGGGAGTCTACAAGAAAGATGAGGCAAGACATTTTACAAGGGTCTGGGGTGATAGGATGAGGGGGAATGGCTTCAAACTGACACAGAGAAAGTTTAGATGGGATATTAGGAAGAACTTCTTTCCTTTGAAGCTGAAGAAGCCCTGGCACAGGGTGCCCAGAGAAGCTGTGGCTGCCCCTGGATCCCTGGAAGTGTCCAAGGCCAGGCTGGACAGGGCTTGGAGCAGCCTGGGACAGTGGAAGGTGCCCCTGACAAAGGTGAACATTTCATTTGCTCCTTAAACAGTTCATTTGTACCTTCAAACTGTGTGTTTCTCTCTGTTTTCTATTAATAACTAACTCCAATAACTAAATTAGGTGCGACTGTGTGTTGCAGATATCTTAGGATCAATAAAATGAGCTTCAACCTCAAAGGTGAATCAGTTTTGTCAAAATTATGTCACAAGTAGCCTCATTTTCCAAAAATGTCTAGAGATTTTGGAAACCTCTTCTGCTGAAAGCCAATCTCAGACCATGGACTACGACATGACGTCATGTCTGTTACTCTTCCAAGAAAAATCAAATTAACCTCAGTAATTTCTGCCTGATGTTAATTTAATTGATTTTTAAAAATATGAACTGCTGAAGACTGCAGCCTTTTCGGGTTTACTAAAAGTTTTTTTTAACATCTAGTCACAAGTGAGCTTTAGTGCCTAATCTCATGTTCATAATGTGAAGCAGAAAACTGAACTATTCTTTTTTACTCAAAAGCAGTAATTTTTTTGGTAGCAATTGTCAGAGGAAAAGAAAAAGCAGCATAACTTCACAACAGACCTATGTTAACCATACTTTTCTGGGGAAAAAATTATATGGAAGATCTAGTTTATTTTGTGGATTAATGAATTAATTTTCAACATGTCTAACATATGCTCACTTCTAACATTTATTTCTGCATTTTCTTTATATTCAGTTGATACTCATGAATCAACACTGCTGAAAAGGTAAATCATGGAATCACAGAATGGTTTGGGTTGGAAGGGACCTAAAATATCACCCAGTTTCAACACCCTGCCAGGGGCAGGGACACCTTCCACTATCCCAGATTGCTCCAAGCCCTGTCCAACCTGGCTTTGAATGCTTCCAAGGATGGGGCAAATGCCACCTTGGTCTATTTGCCACTCTCTCTTGCCTTGGAATAAGCATGGAGTACACAAAGCAACCAGCTATTTCTTTCATCTGTCTGATAGAGGGGACACCCAGATCCTCTGAGCTGCAAGTCCTCCTCTCCCCATCCAGCCAATGTCCCGAGGCAGCTGCTGTGCCCGTGTTAGACACACCTCCCACTGCAAACGCATAATTTTCTCATCTGGGTCATATGAATAATAATAGACACAGGTCCCTTTTCCAATTTTTTTTTTGTTGCCTTCAATCTGACGTTATTTCAGCATTAAATGGCTGAATTCACTGGAATCCACTGAAATTTGTAACTCCTTGCAAACCAGACCAGACCATATCTCAGGGCTCTGCAGGTTTAAGAGCTGCCATTTGGCTTGGAGATTCTTGGTTCCCCTTGGTTCAGATTCAAGCAGCACTTCCTATAAATCCCATGAATAGAAGAAAATTCCCTTCTCATTGCAATGTCATAAAATGAATTGCCTTATATTTCTGTAAAATCTTCTTTCACAAATGACATATTTGACTATATTTTTATTTCCATGAGAAGGAAGGGGTATCCTCCACTTTTTCTACCTTGTCCTGAAATATTTATGACAATGGAAGAAAACCTGTTAAAACAGAAAGAAGCAGGCTCTAAAGAATAAGAAAATTGTCAACACTTTGGGCTTTATAAGCCCAGAGAAAGAGCTGATGCTTCACACTTTCATGGAAACGAAAATGCTAATGAGGAAGGGAAACAAAGAATGTGGTTTCTGGGCCTTTATTTTGTAAATATTTGGACTCGTGAAAATTTGTTAATTGAGGCAATTGATTTTTGCCTGAAAATGGTCTCAATGTCTAATTCATTAAAGCCTAAAATAACATCCTTTGGGCTAAACGGGGTCATTTCATTTGTAACCTTTTAGTGACATATTAACAATTTGGAAGCATTTTGGTGCATATCTTAAAAAGTGCCACATTAACAGGAATGGGCTGGAGAAAGAAAAAAAAAAAAGAAAGAAGTTACAAACACACACACATGCAAGAGCACACACAGAGAACACATGGCCTCCAGCCCCTGTCCTTCCTCTTCTGCAGCATTTTAAGGTCTGTGTTTAATATTGCCAAGCCTACTTGAGTGATAAATGCAACTGTATAAAAATTACTTATTACAAGCTGTCATGTTGCCTCACTCACATCACAGGGCTAGAGGCACTGTACATAAAGCTCGAATCTCCACCTTGACAGCATCGGCAGCGCTTTAAAATAAAATGCTTTCAGTCATGAATACAAAACATAATTTACCTTTTCATAATACTTCAGTTTGGAAACACTTTGGAAAGCTCATGTTACCGTCAAACCTTTACCTGAGCCGTGCCAGCACCCAGTTAATTCCGAGTTGTCAATTTACTTCAGCAATGCTTTCCATCACTTGGCCTTTGAAGAAACATTAAGCTGTTCAAATTGCCATCCCCTTAATTTTTTTTTTTTTTAAGTTATATTTATCCTCAGTTCTTTGGCGGTGAGTAGCTGACACAATAGGATTATTCTAAGCATTAAATTACAATTTGGGAGGGTGCCTGCTTGCTGTGTTTCTTTTTCAGAGCCCCCCTCACTTTGCTGTGTTCACAGAGTCCAAAAATATTCCTGACTCTCATTCCCTGCTTTCCCCCCACTTTTTCCATAGAGTCTGGTTACACAATTCCCCTTGAATTGCTCCTCCCTTCCAACGTCTGGCTGAGATCAGAGGTTTAATTCCTTGCTGCAGTAGCCCAGCCACCCTTTTTTCCCCTGCATTAATACTGTACTGATGCTTAAACATAAAAGCTCACTGTAAGCTGTGAATGTCAGCGAGATGGAAATTGGAAGTGAAGGTTCCAGGGAGACCGGCCGGGTAAGAAGTGATGCGTTGTGACTGTTTTTATAGTTGGTCATGATGCATACAGCATGTGAAGTTCCCATCTGTACTGGTGTCTGCCCACCAGCCACCCTGCCACATTCGCAAAAGTGGCTCCAGCGCCGAGCGCAATCGGAACAGAACTGCAGATGCCTCCCTTTAGCCCAAATTCCTTTTGACAATGTTCACATCCAGTTAGGGCCCAAAGTGCTTGTACTTGTCAGGAGGGATAAGGAGTGAGGAAAGTAGTCCCTTTACAAAAGCGAAGCAGAATCGCCAAAGGAAATATTTTCTCTTCTTCCCCCCTCCTCTCCCTCTTCTGCTGCCCCCGCCTTTGCAACTCCCTGTCCTCCCCCTCCCTCCTCCAGAGATGCAATGTCCAAAAAAAGAAAAGAAAAAGAAAGAGAAAAAAATAATTAGATTGGCATCTCTGATACAGCTCTACAGCAATTGTCTTTTATTTTTTGTCCAGCAATTGGTGGAGGAAGGAAATGCAACTGGGAGAGAGGCAGGGAGGGAAGATTTTGGATTTGACAGGGCTGACTACAACAGCCCACAGGAGACTTATCGTGCCCACGAGCTCTGGGATTCAGCTACAGGGGAATTTGCTGTCCCTAGTGGGTTGCCTAGCTAGGTGACAGGAATGGGTGCATTTCCTATGCTATTTGAAGATATTTTGATTCCACCCATACAGATATAATTTGCTAGAAACAAAATCTCTTTGCCTTCATACTCCTATCTTTCTCTCTTTTTATATAATTTTCTTGATTTTAATTTATTAATGGATCATTTAGTGAATAAAGGCAATGATACTTTTGTTTATGACATAGAGTCAGATCTCAAAGGTTTTCTGGTTCTGATAGCTGGTGACAAGTCCATGATCTTCAGCTTGCTCTGGCCGCAGGTCTGTGCCTCAGTTTCCACAACTGCAGAACAGTGGAATAATGCACAGCTGTGTCTGTAAAGGGCTCTGAAGATGGATTCCTCATCCTTTATTGGGGCTTTTCTGGTGACTGATGCATGAGAGATCAGAGCAGGTTTCAGTAGACAAAGCCATATTAGTGCAAAGAATCACCGAAGAACAGAGAGGTTTGGGTTGGAAGGGATCTTAAAAATCTTCTTCCAACCCCTTCCATGGGCAGGGACACCTTCCACTATCCCAAGTTGCTCCAAGCCCAGTCCAGCCTGGACTTGAATGATTCCAGGGATGAGGAAGGCACAGCTGGGCAACCTGTGCCAGGGCCTCACCATTTTCTGAGCAAAGAAGTTATTTCTAATATCTAATCTAAGCCAGTTCTTTTCCAGTTTAAAGCCAATCCCTCTTGTCTGTCACTCCAGGCCCTCATCCAAAGTCTCCCTCCAGCCCTCTTGCAGTCTTTAAGGTACTGGAAGGTTGTAAGACATTAAGAAGTGTTTCTAATCAAGCTAAGGTTGACAGCTGTGACATTTCTGTACTCATCTTGCAAAGTTCCCTCACCCCAACCCGGTGCTTACACCTGGGCAATCCTCATGTAAAAGGAGCTTCACCCACTAAACCCAGAGGACTTGCAGAGATCCTTTCCAACCTGTTCTACTTCAACATAAAAAGATGTTAAGTGGAAATTTCCTGTTTATATTAGAGATTATTTGACAAAGGCTCTTAATTTAGCACCTAAACAAATGACCTTATTATTAAAAAAAAAAGAAATTTGGACTACAAATGTATCTGACATACTGTCCAGCTATCTCCCCTTATCTTTTAAAGTCAATGAGAATTCAATAGCAATGAATATCGTGTTTACAATATATATTATATATACTGCCTATAGAATAGAAAGTCAGCAGAAATTAACTATTAGTAAGTAGATCCCTATTAAAAATATCCTTATATGTTTAAACACAGTAGTAAATTTGGATTTTTCCATAGTTTGGTTTTGAGCGGAGTTAGAAATTCTGGGAAATTTAGGCATCCAAGCACCTTAAATATTTTCCCACTACATAAATAATGCTTTCAGTTCTATTAGGTGCATTCAGCAAACTGAATTGAGATTAAAAGAGCAAGAAACCCAAGACCACTCTGGTTATGATATTGGATTACAGCATCACATCAGAAAAAAGCAAATTTTATAGGAACCTTCAGCTGAATTCAGGTTGGGGAGCTGAAATCCATGTTATTTTGCCCCTTGTCCAAGGCAGGTGCAGTGTAACCTCTGGAATCTCTGGCATGTGGGACAGCAAGAACACATTTATTGACACTGCATGTTGTGAAAAACTTTTGAGCAAAGTAGGTTCAGCTTGACTTTCATTCATTGCCAGCTCCTGAGAACTCAGTTGTGTTTTCCTGGTTCTTTGGGAAGAATTTCAGTTGCACAAGGCAGCTGAGGGATTACACCCAGCCTGTTGGCATGGTGTAGGAACCTGACTGTAAACCTGGAAAATAGCCAGAGGGAATGAAAAAGGGGAGGAGTTCCCCCAGTCACCTCATTCAACCCAAAACAATCCCAAACAACCCAAATCCCAAGCAACCCAAAAGAATCTTAAGATCTGGAAGATAGCTATGAAAAAACTGGTTTCCCAGGTAGTCCTGAAACCCTGGATTTTGCTCTTGGAATAGCTGAATGTGCTTTTCCTACATGCTCTCTCCACCTCACGTTGGATCTGACCCATGCAGCAGTTTCATGGTCATAGAGTGGAGACAGAAAAGTTCAGGGAGGACAGAAAACAGAAATTCATGAACCCATATTTAATATCAACATGTGCAGGGATGCTCAGCACATACATTCATTCCTCTTTGCAGAGCAAGTACCTGGTGGGTGTAGTACAGCTAATTTATCCCCATGGGACAAAGGAAACTGAGGCTGAAGAATGGACAGTGTGAGAATCGGCATCACACAAGCAAACAAACCAAAAATAAAAGGAGGGGGGAAAAGTTTAATGGGGTTAGAATAACTGAGATTTTACCTTCAGTCTTTATGATAAACTATCAAGGGTTGAGTCATCTGATTGCAAAATTTAATGTACTCAAATGCCATTGAATACTTGATTTTGATATAGTACAAAACCAGCCCAGGCAAATCCATACCACCCCGACAAAACTATCACCATGTGTGTTTTGGGAGAACACTCATTATGATGCTGGAATTCCATTATGTGGAGGAGCTGGTGCAGTCACTGGTTGGGAAGAGTTTTAATTTGCAGTTTTTCCTCTTCCTCTGTGGTTCACTGAAGGAAAGGATTGATGGTGAGTGGAACTGGACATGATCCTATGGAAGTTCTTTGAGGTCTTAACTACAACCTTAGTTTCAAAAAACATGAATACTAAAGACCAATCCACTGCTACTTAGACATTAATAAAGTTTTGAAAAGGGAGATAATCTTGTGTAGAGGTATTGAATTACAACTCCAATGGCTCCTTCCTAGACTCCCTCTGCAATCTCAGGGAATTTCTGTACACATCTTCAAGTTTGATATGCATTGTGAAATTATTTACTGAGCTTTCTTCTAAGAACAGTGGAGAAGGCAGGAGCTGTGGGTGGTTCCTCACTCTTCCTGTGCTTGCAGTTGAAACAGGGCCAGGATGTTTTCCTTGCCTCTGATACCATTTGCCATGATCCAGCCATCCATAACTGCATCTTTTTTACTGTCTAAAAGGGAGTGACTGCACACAAAGTGACTTTTAGAGTATTATAAGCCAGTTTCTGGTTAGCAACAAGGATTTCTTTGGGACAGTGTTGGATGCCTTGGGCTAAATACAAGTCACTGGCCATTCTAATTGCAAAAAAACCCCAACCAACCAGCCAACCAAAAAAAAAAAAAAAAAAAAAAACCGAAAAAAAAAAAAAAAAAAAAAAAAAAAAAAAAAAAAAAAAAAAAACCTTCACAAAATTTATAAGCTCCTATTATAAATGACTGGGCATCAAAACAAGCAATTGCAAAAGTTTCCCAGACCCTTGAGAAGAAATGAGCAGTGCAATTTCACATCACAACTGTGCAAAAGCTCTTGTTGCAGCACACAGTCAAGTGGTGCTTTGTTTCTTTAAATTTTACTGGGAATTTTTTGGAGGATATTAGAAGCTGATAACTAGCAGGGAATTTTAGGAGGAAGAAAAATGAAAGCTATGTTTGCACAGGTTTGTGCAGTTGGAAATAGCTGAGTTTCACATGCCTCTGGCTCTTCTGTTGGGTTCCAGCCACTGCAGTTTAGTACTTTGTCTTTTGGCTTAAGTGGGGATGTAGGAACTTTTCCACTGACTGCACAAAAGGAAAATACAGACCTTGCTTGTGACACAATCCCATTCTTTACTTTTTTAAAAATTTCCTCCAATGACATCCCCATTGCTTTGTTGTGCCTGTTTAGTCCTCTGTTTTCTTGGTAGGCAGAGCTGGGATTGTGTGTGACACATGAGAAGAAGAGGGCATAAAAAAATGAAATGTGTGAAATTGCCTCCCAGTCCTGACCTGGAGGGACTGTCCAGAGACTGGAAAAGTCCACACACAAAATATTCATCCATCTTCCCCTGTGCACTCTATGAGCACTGTCACCAGGAGTGCCAGTCTGCACCAGCTGAGTGATGTGCCTTTTATCTGCTTGGAATTGAGTCTAACATGTTATTTTGTATAGCCTAGGACATCAAATATACACCTGGTGAAAACTCTTCAGCTTCTACCCATCCCTGGAAGTATCCTTGAGGCCAGGCTGGACAGAACTTGGAGCAATCTGGTCTCTGGAAGGTGTCCCTGCCCACAGCAGGAGGCTGGAATGAGGTGAGCTTTAAGGTCCCTTCCAACCCAAACCATTCTGTGATTCTATATTCTGAGACAGATTTAAGCCAGAAACTGAAAGCAAAGCACTTGCTATTTCACAATAATTTCCCTTGAAGTCGAACAAGATCATTACAACTCTTTGGTACTTTCTCTGCTTTTAGAATTATGTACTATTGCAATTCTGTATGAATTTAGGTGTGTTCAGGACCTCTGATATGAATCCATCAATCAGACTTGTCATACTGTGCTGTTTTTCAGATCAAGGATAGAAGTGGAACTTTTCCATTGACTGCACAAAAGGAAGTGTTGAACCTCCTTATGACACAATCCTTTCTTCCTCTTTCTTAACTTTTTTGACAGGAAAAAAACCTTTTTGAGTGATGTCTCATGCTTAGCCCTGTCTTTGAATCAGGTTACTTCTTTCACTGGCTGTACTGGCTGGCAGTGAGTATCTGTCATTTCAGATGAAGCCCTGGCTGCTTCTCTGGCAATGAAGGCTCAGAGTATGAAATTGAAATCTTTGAACTCAGTCTGACTATTCTCTTTTCCTTTTCTCTTCTCTTAAAAGTGAATGAGAACAGTTTTTTTTTGTGGCCAAGTATATTTATAATATTTCTTCACCAACACACAGCAATGTTGCTCACTGAAGATGAAGGATAGCCCAGACTTTAGGTAGCTGCTGTTAAGTGGGATAACTGGTTGAAAAATAATCTCATTATAATCTCTTTTTTTTTTTTTCCTTGGCACTTTATAGCTCTTTTTCAAAACATCAAAATAATGAAAGAGAAAATGGTGGTGAGACCCTTGCAGAGGGTTTCCAGAGAAGATGTTGTATCATCATCCCTGAAGTGTCCAAGGGCAGGTTCAACAGGCTTGGGATAAAATGTCCCAGTCCATGGCAGAGGAATCTTGGAATGAAGAACTTTTAGGTCTCTTCCAACCTAAAAATTATAAGTTTGGGTGTTTCTAAGATAATTGACAGCAGTTTTTGTTTGTTTTGTTTTCAAAACCTTTCACGGACACTGAAATTATAAACTGAATTATTTAAAACACATGGTTGTGGAAGATACTCTTGCCTTGACAGGAGATGAGGTATATTTCTGCATTTCAGAACAGCAAAGACTGTACACAAATTTCTGCTAATTTTCTACTTCCAGAGTTGAATTTAGGGAATCTGAAAGAATTATTCTACCTTTGTGAAATCCTTGTGTGAGCAATGGATAAATTTCAGTCACTGGTAGAATGTGAAGATCCTCCTTGTTGTATTTGTATGACAGCATGACTGAAGGCAGAGATGACACACTCTTAATGCACCTAAATTTCTTAAAGCTCGTGGACCTCATATAAATTTCCTAGTTGGAAATGCAGGTTCATTTACTGAACCCCAGCTGGTCACCTCTGACCACAGCTGGGGGTGAATATCTCTGGGACAGCACAGCAATACAGAGAGCACAAAATCCTCCACCAGCCTCCACTGAATTCTGGATTTGGGCTGAACCAGGTTTGTACCTTTAATTTAATAATTCTCCATGAATTTCTCTTCCAGAAACTTCTGCAGTCAATGCCTGCAGGCTTTTAAGATCCAAAGTTCTCTGCAGCAAAATTAAAGTATTCACTACTCAATTGTATTTTGTGTGAAGAATCACTCTGGTAGAAAAGCTGTGCTGGTAAATTATGTGGTGGGTGGTTGAGAGTGCTTCTTTGTATGCACAAAGAAATACAATTCACCACTGACTCTCTCTTGATTTTTAGAGGATTATCACTTCCTCCACATGGATGGATCAATGACAACCATGTCCCTTCCTCTGTCCCTCCTGGATTCAGTGCATATTAAAAATGAGGTGGGTAGACTGATTCAGACTCTGGATGCTCACCTGGATAACCTTGCTTGAATTTCTAACTTATCTGTGTTTCTCTCAAGAAACATTTAGGTCTCCTCCTTCATAGAAAAAGAGAAAGATGTTTGTCAGGTGTCTGTTTCCAAACTTGTTTCTTGCAAAGATCTTTCTTTTGACTATAAATGACTTTGAATGGGCTGCATCCCCCAGATCCTAAAATGGATTTGGGGATGACATTCTCATCATCTGTATATCTTTAAATCCATCTCTCCAGAAGTCACTTTGCAGATTGAGGTGCCTACATTTCCTGTGCAGCAACAGTTAATTCTGCCTGACTTCAGAAAACTTGGGGGAAGTTATAAGGGCCTTAGGCAGGTACCCACTTAGTGGTAAAACATCTGAGCCAGCTGAGGGAAGTGGCTGGCTTGAAACACCCTCTGTGCCTTGGTTTGGAGAAAGATGTATGCAAGGCAAGAAGCTTTCTTTTGGGCACAGGTCTCTAAATCCAACTTTTGGGCTTGGATAGTGAGAGCAGTGTTTTCACACCTGCCAGGAGAGGAGCTGCCAACACTCATCCTTTACATAATGATCCCGTGGTTAAAGCATTGTCCTGGGAATCTCAGGATTGGAGTAACAGAGCAGTTTCAGCTTGAGAAAAGTTTCAATCTGCTCTTCCCATACCCCTGCAGCAGGCTTTAACCAGATATATTTAAACCATGTAGGGTGGAAAGGAGGAACCTCTCCCCTTTCTAACACAGAACCACGTGCAGAGCCACAAGCAGAGCAGACCTGAAGAGACACATATTGTGGTTTATTGGGTGGGAGTCTTTGCCAGGAAGGGGGAATGATGGATTCTGGGCTCTGCTTTTCCTCACTGCTTGATGCAGTTAGCATTCAGCAAAAGTTTGGTGAATGGCTAAGATAATCCAAGATGGTTTTTAGTGCTGAAACTTTCCTTAAGGAACAGGTGTGCCTGGAATAAGGTGTTCTGGATGTTTAGAGCAAGGGGACAATCTGGGAGTTGCTATTTGGCCACCTAAGCATAGCATGCAGTGAAAATGGTTCAAAAATGGCCCAAATGTACAGTAAATCCACCCTTCAGGATTTCTGGATTTCTCTGGCAGTGTGAAGGAGTCTCGTGCACTTCTTAGAGGACCAAATGAACCTGAGATGGCACAAAGACATGATCTGTCAAACTTTCATTCAGATGTAAATCTCCCTGTTTGCAGGGGAGCTAAAGGTGACTAGAAAAATTCAATGTCTGTATACACTCAATGCACACACAAATATTCAATATTAATTGCCTATATGTAATTTTTCAGTGCAGAACAGACTTTGCACACCATTTTGACTAACAGGAAAAATAAAATATTGATTAATGATTAGCTTAATGAGCAACATCTGTCCTTAAAGCATGGAATCTTTGGAAGAAGAACAGGCAACCAGGGAATTAAAGCTTCCAGGAGGAGCTGTGCATGACAAAGAAGGTGTATCTGCACAGGTGGCAAAGTCTTGCATGTCTTAGCTTTGCAAAGCTTCACTTCAGTGGCTTTTCTAATGCTCTTTTAATGTTTGTTCAAGCCTGGATGGGCACTTATGCATGTGCATGTGGGATAGAGCAGAGTAGGCATAAATCAGTTTCTTTTCCTTGCAGGTCATAAAAAACTCTGTAAACACACAGGACTGTTGCAAAGGCTCACAATTTGTGTTCCAGAAAATATCGTGGGACATATTCCCAAGAATAATTTTCTACAGATATTCAGAGGGACTGATCTAAAGTGCATCTGTGGGGAATGTCATGTGCTCATTGCCACAGTTATCAATAATTTTGGTGGCTTTTATATAAGAAAATATTTTTTGTAAGTAGACATTAAAGCATTGCCTTTCCCAGATCTCCATTTCTTGAAACACACTGGATGATAAAACCATGTATTTTTCTTTTCCAGCATAGTTCCCCTTGAAGCTCAAGCAAAACGAGAAACAATTTACTGTGAATTTCTGCTTTTCATTTGGTAAATAATCTAATTTAAATAGGAATATGAAAAGTAGAATGGAATTGGATAATTTTGGCAGATATTGCACAAAATCAGAAGCCTTAAAAGTTGAAAATGGAAGTAATTTATTTCATTACAAAGGAGTGATGTGGTTATTAGAAAAGTCTTCTTAGAATTAAGACTGAGCTTTGTAATCAACTCTTTGACCCAATATCAATGAACACCTAAAAAATTAACAGCAATTTAGTAACACTTGAAACTAATTTGTCCTTTCATATCACCTGGCACCTTGTTCACAACTGTGTCTCTCCAGGGTCTGCCATAAATGAACACAATAAATGCAGGAAGGAAATGGAATGGAAAATAGATTTCAAAGTGGAGTAGATCACATTCACAAGTTCATCTGCTGCTTTTCTCAGTGTGATATTTTACATGTAGGTGCCAAATTTTAAGGGAAATTTGATTGAAATCTATTGGGAAAAATCTACTTACATTTAGTTTGTTTCAACTGTAACTAGCTAATTTAAGATTGATCTACTTTAAGCTGATGCATTATTATTATTATTATTATTATTGTAGAAACTTTTAACAATTCCTATTGCAACAAACTGAAGTTTTTCCACCCTGTCAGTTATGTAATGAAAGGATAAATTTGTCATAATCTGGTAGTATTATTATTATTGTTGTTTTTATTACATATGTTTTAAAATTATTTTATTTTTAATGGTATTAAAGAACTATGTAATGAAATATTGTGAAAAAAAATGCTTAAATCAACTGAAATTTCACAGAATCACAGGCTGGAAGTGCCCTCTGGAGATCATCTGATCTAAGCCATTTGCTCAAGTTGAGCCACTCAGAGCAAGTTGCCAGTGACCATGTGTAGATAGTTTTTAATATCTCTAAGGAGAGATACCCTACAAGTTCCCTGGGCAAATTAGTTTTGCTTTAAGAATTTTTTCCACTGTAACCATGCTGTTTAATCTGATAGGCTAAAGAGTAACTGAAACAGCAGTAGCAGAAAAACTTGTGGATAAAGTGTCAAAATAGAATAAAATATCCTGTAACTAACACAGCTGCTCCTTGTGGAGATGGAATTGTTCAATCTATATCAGATAAAGACATTTTTCATTAATACAATATATGTGTCTTCTAATAAAGTTTGTCAGTACAGTCAGGCTATTTTAATTATGCTAAAGTCAGATGCAGGCACAATTCATATAATAAAATCCCAGAATTACAGAACGGTTTGGGTCAGAAGGGACCTTAAAGTTCATCTCATTCCACCCCCTTGCCATGGGCAGGGACACCTTCCACTATCCCAGGTGTGGGTACAGAACCTCTTTGGTGTCACAAAAGCATCAAGGCAAGGCAGAGGATGGATCTCCCCTGGTTATGTCTCATGCTCAAGGGGATTTAGCAGCAGCAGAGGGTCAGAGCTGCTCTGCTCTCAGTGCTGGCAGGACAGGTGAACAGCCACTGAAATGCTGACATTTCTGTCACCAGCTGGCTCCTCGGGCACAGACAGAGGAGAGGCAAGGAATTAAATGCAGGGGAAGGGATATTCCTTTCTGCAAGAGCCCTGCAGCACTCCCCTGCCCAGCCAAGGCTGGGAACACGCTGTGAAGGGCTGTCCCCTGACCGTGGGTTTGTCTGTGTGGACCAAACTCACACAGTGTGTGGAAGGGAACCTGGGCAGAGGGTGGGGTTGGAGCTTGTCTGGCAGGGCAGGTGGAAAGGGAGCCTCCCTCCTCCTGGGGATTAGCCTCTAACCTCCTGGGGTTTGGCTATTTCACAAGCCATCCCATTATTTCCCCCCTTGTGAAAATGAAGCAACAAGAGAATCATAGAATCAATCAAATAATTATAGAATGGTTTGGGTTAGAAGAGACCTTAAAGCTCATCTCACTCCATCCTCTGCCATGGGCAGGGACACCTTCCACTATCCCAGGCTGCTCCAAGCTCCATTCAACCTGGCCTTGGACACTTCCAGGGATCCAGGGACAGCCACAGCTGCTCTGGGAAACCTGAGCCAGAGTCTCACCACCCTTGCAGGCAAAAAAATCTTCTAAACCAACTGTAATTCCTGTGTCATATCTGCCAGCATATTGTCCAATTTATCAGTTTATACTCAAAGTTGTGTGGTTACAGATAAATTCAGTCAGTATAACTCCAGATAATCTCCTTTCCTCTTTTTTTCTCATCTGAGTTTTAAATTCATGTGTGACCTATTTTTATACAGCAGTTTCATAAAAATGATTTTTGTTCTCCAACACAGATTCATACTGTATGATAAACATAACAACTGGCAAAACAGATCTGGAATACCCTGTGTAGGAGACTCAACTCCTTCCTGGTCAATCTGATTCCTGAGTAAAGAAGTCTCTTTACCAGTTGAAATACTAGAAAAAGCTATCACTGTCTGCTGCCTTGAAAACAAACTGACTGTAATAAATGGATATATTGTCCTGGAAGTTAAGCCACCATTCACTGTCCTGAAATTAGGAAAACCAGAATTTCCTGGTTCCAGGCAATGGAAAAAAACAGCTGGTTTGGCATTGCTTTTGCAATATTGGCAAGCCTGTTCTGCAAGTTGTTTGCACTCACAATCCATGAAAGTCTAAGTGAAACTGCAAACCATCTGTCTCTGGGGTGACTGAAAACATCTCTTTAGTGATTGAACCATTAGTCATTCCAGCAGTCTTTGAGACAGATGCTCTATGTGGGTGCAAGGTGCAAGTTTTCTCCAGTCATAGAATCATAGAATCCCAAAATGGTTTGGATTAGAAAGGACCTTAAAGCTCATCTCATTCCATCCCTCTGCCATGGGCAGGGACACTTTCCACCAGATCAGGCTGCTCCAAGCCCTGTCCAATCTGGCCTTGAGAACTTCCAGGGATGGGACAGTCACATCTGTAGAATCCACAGAGTAAAAGTTGTATATTTTACTGTCACAGATACTTTAAAAACTTAGAGGGAGGAGACAATCTTGAAATTTTTTCCTTAAATAGTTTCCTTGTGTCCTGAAGCATGTCACTGTTTTCTGTTCCTACATGAAACCTGCATTCAGTAAATCAGAAAGTTCTCAACACAAATTTGTCCATCATTCTCTGTCACAATTGTCAGACTTCATTGTTGAAAGTCAGATGGAAGAGTCTTAAGGAGAAGCAAGCTCAGAAGCCATGGGTTTTGTGTTTATTGGAACAAATTTCAGTTATCTTTAATAGAGTGATAAGGCTACAAAGAACTGTCCATTTGGAGCCCTCACATTATAACAATCCTTTTTCCAGGACTGTCTGGGCTGTGAATAGTTTTGTACAAGTATGAACAGATGTCATGATGAGAATTTGACTTTAGAGAAGCCAGGACCCTAAGTAATTTTTTTAACAACTGTGAAAAGGGGATCATCTGGTTGTAAACTAGCTACTGCTTGGGATTTTGTTTGCTGCTGTTGTTTTTCCTTCTTGCTTTTATTTAAATGAGATTTAGGCAATCGAGTCAATGTTTTTCACAGACCAAACATCTGAGAGATTTCTTCTTTGAAGCCCTGGCAGCAGTTGGTGGTGGAAACTTGGATCTTACCCCCCTCTCCCCCGTGCCACAAACCTGCAGATGCCAAACCTGGCATTTGCATCCATGACAAGTGTGCTGCCTTGCCAGCTTGTTTCACTGAAATTGGCTCCTGCTGGGAGGATCTGCTCACAGACTTGTCGTGCTGGCACCTGACCATTCCTGGGTACTATCTTTAACAGGGCACATCTGCTGTAGGCACACAAACTCTTCAGCTGGCTCAGAGCACCACGTGATGGCCTGTCCTGTTTTATGGAAGTCATCCAGCCTTGACACACTCTTGGGTGCACAGCTCAGCAATTCCACAGTCTTGGTTACACTTGACAAGCCAGGCTGACATTAGCAATCTTGTCTCACACTCCCCCTTTCCACGAGGAGTAATCACAGTTGCCTTCCCCATCCGTATGGCTCAAACACAAGGCGAAGTCATATGGTTGTCGAGTTGGAGACATATTGGGTCTGTTTGACAACTCCTTTTTTTTCAAGGCTCTCTAAATAGTGCAGAAAATTGTGCTGCAATTAATTTTGAAAATGCTAAGTGTTTATTAACTGTGAAAGGTCTGAAAGGGAAGCAAAAATAAATGGTTGTCAGGATTCCTGCTGTAATTTCCTCAAAAATGGGAGCAACGGTGGCTGTAAAAAATCTGGGAGAACCTTTTGTTTCACTTTTAATTGTATCTGATTTCTATTATGAGAATTTGGGTATATTGACTAGTTTATAACCATTATTCTTTGGCAAGGGGTCTTGATGGCAAGGATGTTGAAATTACTCCTGCTTCTTTGACAAGACTCAAACTTTTTACATCTAGAGAGAACAATTAATGTTCATAGATTTCAGTTAAACCAAGGCCAAGAGAGAAGATGAGGGAAACTGAGTTTATTAATGCTGCAAAAACCTCTAACCCTGTGGCACAAGAACAACCAGAGAGCTGTTTAAACTGTACTCTGTGCTCCATTGAGATAATGTCCTACAAATATATATATATGTGTTGAGTATTTCAGTACTTATTAATTATGTAAAGCCGGAAAGGGAAGATATAAAACCACAATGTAATATTAGAATCATAAAATGTTTTGGGTTGGTAGAGACCTCAAAGATCATCTTATTCCATCCCCTCCATGGGCAGGGACATTTTCCATTGTCACAGAGCCACATCCAATCTGGCCTTGAATATTTCCAGGGATGGGGCAGCCACACCTTCTCTGAGCAACCTGTGCCAGTGCCTCCCACTCTCACAGCCAAGATTTTTTTCCTAATAATCAATCAAAACCTATTCTCTTTCAGTGTGAAGCCATACCCCCTTGTCCTGTCACTCCAGGCCCTTGTGAACAATCTCTCTCCACCTTTCCTGCAGACTCTCTTCAGGTACTGGAGGGCCACAATTGGGTCAGTCCAAAGCCTTCTCTTCTCCAGGCTGAACAATCCCAATTCTTTCTGCCTTTCCTCACAGCAGAGTATTTCTATCTCTCAAATCAGCTTTGTGACCTTCTCTGAACTCCCTCCAATAGGTCCACATCTTTCCTGTGCTGGGGAAGATATTATATTATTATAATGTAATAAGTTAGCATCTATTTTCTATAGACATTAATATAAATTCACATTTACAGACATGCTAACATCTGTGCCCGCCCTTCATTTCCTGTGAATATACATAATTATATACGAGATCACATATATTTATGGGTATAAATATGGGGGGTGTTAAGATGGTGATAAAACAGTATAAATAAAAAGTTGTAATCACCATTCCTGTACCTATCATCACTTCTTTTTACCCAGCCCTATAAAGCTTTCCTCTTCTCTGCCTTCATGGATTTATTCCAGGTCTCCAAATTCCTGTACTACTTCATACTATTTATTATTATTAGAAAATAATCCACCCATATAAAAATCTCTTTTTCCTTTTGTACATGGATTTCCTCCTCTGTGCAAACCCTTGGAAAGCAAAATTGAGTCCTGAAACAGTCCTAAACATGCCAAAATCTTTACAATCAATTATCTGTCAGCCCTGCAGGGGAAGAAAGGGGAGAGTCACAGGGCAGTTTTTTTCTTTTTTTTTCAGAGATCCTTTGCACTTGCTTCTAATCTATGAAGAATCCAGTCTATTAAATCTAAAAGTTTGGCTATTTTTATGTTACAAAAAGCTGTCCTTGGCCCAGTTTTTCTTCTTCTGTCCTCTCCACCCAGTATATAAAAGCAGTCATGCCATGCATTTCCAGTGCAAGGACATTGGAGGAAAGGCATGACAAAAATTAATCCTGATTAACTTGTGCTTTACTATTTCTTTTTTACTTTTCCTTAAATACTCATGTGACATATTTCTAACATCTAGAAAGAATGTGATAGGAAGTACTGGATTATATTTTCTGAGAACTAAAATAGGTAAAATATCCATCACTGGTGGTTTTTGAATGCAGATTAGATAAGCAGCTTTCAAAAGGGTTTGGATATAGCTAACCTTGCATCTTGATCTCCTATTAAGGAGTACAGTAGAGGATTTCATGCAGTCCTGTTCAGCTTAACTTCCTATTGATTCCACTCCTACAGATGAAATGGTGGGGGAGATACAACATTGAATTTGATTTCCACTGTAATTTCTTGCTTTATCAGGGGTTTTCCTCTCCTGGTTTGTTTAATACAGCCTGAAAAACCCCTTGAAGAAAAACATTGTTATCATATGGTTTTTCACCATGTGTAGCAAAAATAGGTCTTGTATTAAATGTGTCTTAATAAACTCTGTTCAACAACCATTTATACTTTGTTCCTATCATATAAGAAAACCAGACCACCTGCATGACATGCAAGGGCAAATACTCAGAAAGTAAGATTCTGGTCAAGTCATATAATTTTATGGAAAGCATACTAAAATCACAAGTAATTTAGATTTAGCTTGGTGAGCTCTGAAGTGACACCTTCCTTTGCAAGATGTTATTGAGCTGGTTGTTTTCCCACCATGGTTTGAGTCAACAGATCTGTATTCAGCTCACTCAACTTGAATCACTCATTCAAGATCTCTGAGGCAACAGGGTCTGCTTCTGGAATCAATACAAAGAAAAGGATGAGTGTGTTCATGGGATGGCTTAGGTAGGTGGGTTGAGTTTCCTGAGATGTCTCTCTCTTTCTTTCTTCCTCTGCTGGATAATAGTTCCACACTAGCTCAAGCACCTTAGGTCATACAGGAAAAATCTGGGCCTTGATTCCTGTAAAAGAAACAAAATTCAGATCTACAGAGGACTGTCTTGATGGCACTGAAATGTAATTCCACCTCCATGTCCATCTACACTTTAGTCAGGGAAGACTTTGCAAGATGGACTTGTCAAGGAACTGCCTCCAGCTGTGTCACCATCCAGCTGTGATGGTGTTATGGAAGGAAAGGGGATGCTGGCAGCTCTGTGTGAGGAATGATGGTGTTATGGAAGGAAAGGGGATGCTGGCAGCTCTGTGTGAGGAATGATGGTGTTATGGAAGGAAAGGGGATGCTGGCAGCTCTGTGTGAGGAATCATGGCCTCAAAACTTGTCTTTCCTTCGTGCTCTTTATCATGGCACTCCCCAACTTTCCCAGTCCAATGGCAAGTGCTCCCAAACCACACATGAAATACCTTCGTGCACAAGCTGTGACACAGCATGGAAAGATCAAAGGCTGCTGTCTGACTGCTCATCTCTGCTACTGTTGAAAAAATTTCCAGGTGCAGAATATGCCTTTAACCCTTTCTTCAACCTGATTGTTGAAGAAGTAAGATTTAACGTGTTCCACATTGCTGTAACCCAGAAATTCTGTGGGTGGTGTGTGAGAAAGTTTTAGGGGAAGTAGGTTGGTAGCCCATACATTTATTTTATTAAAAAAAAAAAAAAAAAAGTTAAGAGAAACAGTAAGAAATGAAGATAAATAGTGAATATCAGGCCAACCAACATCAAGTTGTCCAATCAGAATCCCAGAATCACTGCATGGTTTGGGACATTAAAGATCATCTCCCAATGCACTGCTGTGGGCAAGGACATTTTCCACTAGATGAAGTTGCTCTAGATGTTGATGTGGATTTATTATAAGGCATAAGAGGAATTGAACAGCCTTGCTTTGCTATCTTTTCTGCATATCATAGTGTGTGTCAAAGGTATGTTGGGGCAGGAATGTGGTGGAACTGGAGAGAAGCAGCAGAATTGCAAAACATCTGTCAGCCAATTTCAGCCAAAATTTGACAGATGGGGTACAGATTGCAAGGATGTTACAGACTTGGAGGTTTGTAAAATTGCATGGCCAGACAGAGGGAAGACTTACCAGCAGTGACCTGTCTGTAGAGTACACTCAATGTAATCTGAGTCATTACTGATACCAGATAATCACTGGAATAAAGAGAATCTCTGAATTTTACAACCATTCACAAGCCTGAATTGGAGCTTGTACCCTCTTGGACATGAGAAGAACCAGTTGAAAACACAAATCATTTCTAGCCAGGCTTTACTTGTCCCACTGATTTAAAATAATTGATTTTGCTGCATTTCTGAGGCATTTTTCTCATGCTCCATTGATTTATTCTGTTTTCCTTTGACAGAATAGGAGTTGGACTTCTTAGTGGGCCCCTTTAATCTCAGGATATTGTATGATTCTTTGATTTCAGTAAAATTGTCTTCATTTGTCTTACAGGCAAGTAAAAGGACAGAAGTGATAAGAGTTGAAATGGACCAAAGAAATAAAAAACCAAAAAAGTGGATTGATTTGCCCAGTGTCACACAGGAAAGTAGCAGTACAGATTGGTAAAAAGAAATAATTTTTCACTCCAACCCAAGATAAGAGATGAAATCCCCCTTTCTTTCAAATGCTAAAGCAACAGGAAGAAATTACTTTGGACTATAGGTCAGACCTTGAATTTGGAACACAAGAATCTTTCCAAATTCAGAAAATAAATAATCATATCTCTGATATTAAGTACAAAGAAATCAGATCTTAGGTTATTGCCTTAAATAGAAACCTGGGAATTCTGAATGCCAATGCTCTATAGAGTTGTAACTGTGATATAACTGTGTCTAAAGAACAGCTTCTCCCCCACCATCTATTTAAAATTATCTGTTTCTTTATCCTGTATTTGTGGATCTGGTTTTGTTCTCATAGAAAGACTGCATGAGTCAGTTGGTGGGAATTTTTCATTTTGCTAAACCAGCACTTTTCTTTTTCTTGAACACTAATAACCCAGGCCCTGTGTCTCTCATTTCATAACCCAAAGGTATGGAAGCCCTACTTGCATTATGCTCTGTCAGCTGTGCTACAAAAATACAGATTTAAAGCTCTAGTTTTCCCTCTTCTGCATGTTTCCAATAATGTCTGTATAAGAACTGCTACAGGTGCCCTTCAATGTCTAAAAATCTCTCTCCTCAAGAAAATACATGTTCTTTCAAGAGCTGATAAGCTCAAGAAAAAAAAGAAAAAGAAGATTATGATAATAAAGAAGAAATGCTGAAGCTCAGTTTACAGTGGTTCTGTGGGATCATAATCTGAAAAAGCAACATTTGCTTTCTCTTTTCTTGAAACAGAGGTCATTGCTCCATCCCTCACACCTGCAGGAGGGCAGAGAAGGGATTAAGAGGAGTTGTCTTATCAGAGTTGTCAGGATGAAAGGGCAGGACAAAAAGTTGATTTTGCAAGTCCACCTTTGCCCCATCTGACTGTGTTCTGCATGTGCTCATTGGACAAAGGGCTTTTCCTGGAGATGTCTAATCTCACAGGGGTCTACCACTGAAAAATAATAGGAAAGGGCATGTTGGAAATGAAATGTAGACAGCAGGAGAAATCTTACTTGGTCCAGTTTATGGTTAATTTCTTGTACCTGGGATATAAACCCAGATTGTGTGGCAGGGGAAGGAAGACAAAAAAAGAAAATAAAATGAAGGATTATTTAATGTCTTACTAATTCTTATCTAAAAAGAAGAGGGCAAATTATACCTTTCTCATATAACAATATTTTACTAGTCATGTACCTCTCCAGCATGTAAGGTTTCTTGTGTTCAAACATGTTTTCCTTTCCTCTGATGGAAATCCTCTTAGAAATGGAATTAAGAGCAAGGAAATTCAGTCATTATTTCTTGTATCCTCTGGCAAACCTACACACCAAAATTTACTGCTTGGTGTCTGGAGAGGGAATCCTTCCCATCATTTACCAGCTCAGAATCACAGAATCACAGAACATCCTGAGTTATATCCAGAGAATATCCACAGAATATCCATAAGAATCATGGAAATACAGCTCCTGGCCCTGCACAGGAGTACATCAAAGATCCTTTCCAAATACACCAGCAAGGGCCATCATGAGCCACTTCTTTCTCTTCCTAACTGCATATCTTCCCTAGGGTAATAATCACAGTTATTTTATATCTATAAATTACATCAGAAACAACAAAAAAACCCCAAAACATTTAATAAAATATGCTTTAGTATCTGGAAACAAGACAAAGGTGTCTATGCCACATATGCTGCCAGCTGTTTTGTTGGCTGTAAATGTGTCAGCAGTTGATGGCCACAATTTGAGAACTGATAGGGATATAGAAAGTCAAAAGAACATCTGTGATTTGTGATGAAGAGCAAGGGAATACAGGAAAAAAAACACTTGGAGAATTCAATGAGAAAGCAAGAGACAAATGTTTTTAAAGCTCATGTCAGACTGTTGAAGTGTCTACTGAAAATCAGTAGATGCTCCATCACTGAATCACATTCAGGGCATAGGACAAGAGAAACTCTCCCACTGACTTTTGGACAAGAAGAAGTTGCCCTCTCTCTGCAGCATCTCCTACCTCTGTGCTCAGACCCCTTGAGAACAGCCCAAATATTTCTGTTTTCTTACTGAGGTAGTTAATTCTCCAAGTAACATTTGCCATGAACAGAAATCCTTTGTGCATTTCACTGACTTTTCTCAGATTAACCCTATCCACCACTTGCCCCCTGAAGTCAATATAAGATGACATCTCCTGAAAATATATAGTAATTATAGAGTCTTTGATTTGACACTTTTGAGGAAAAAAAATTGTAAATAAAAATAGTTTCTCTTACTACCATAGGTGCCTTTGAAACATAAATTAGAATTTCTTGTCCTAATTTGCCATTGACAAGTCTTAGAGGCAGAGTTAAGACAAAATTCTTGAGCCAGCAAACTTGCTTCTACAAGTACAAAGGAATTTAAAGAGTGGCCTCGGGAAGAAATGGATGTAGCTGTCAGTCTCATGAAAGAATTCAGAAACAGAATGCAATGCTTTGTCAAATGGTGGGATTCAAATGCAGCAGCATGTCATTGACCCTGGTGCTCAGCAACACATATTTCAAATCCCTGAAGATTAATAGGGAAGATGGTTACAGCTCTCACAACAGCTGCTGGAAAGTGTCCCTATCTCACGTTTTAATTACATGTATTTATACAGTAAAAAAAGTCCTAAATGCAATATAGCCTGTAGTATGCAACAATTTTGAACATTTATGAGATTCAGGCAATTAAGAGTCTAAACTTTCAAATGTTTCCAGATGGCACACTGATTAACAATTGTGTGAATTTAATATTTGTTTAAATGCCCTGCTCTGTAAAATATTTCTTAATAGTATATGAATGCATTGCAATGAATCCAGGCACAACTTTTCTTCCAGCACAACTTGCCTCATTGCCTGAAGAAGTGGAAAGCTCATTAGCTGATTATATAGACCAAAAGCAGTAGCAGAGCAGCAGTAAGAGATAAAAAAGATTAAAAAGAAACTAAGCTGTTTCTTAACTTATGAAGGATTTTTCTGTCTATATGCAGGTCCTAGTGACAGTTTTCATGCAAGCCTCTTACAATATCAGCCCCTCAGTCCCTGCAAGTGAACCTATTTAGAGAGGACATTTCCTTGGGGCTGCCAGCATTGGACTCAATGCTCTTAGAGGTCTTTTCCGACCTCAATGAGTCTAAGATTTTATGATCTACAGAATAGTTTGTTTATAAAGAAAGCACTTAAACTTTAGTTTTTTTCAATGGACTTAATCTACTTAAATTCCTAAAATAATCTGTCTTTGGTATTTCCAAACCTTCCCTGTTTGTACTATTTTTAATGTTGAAAATTTGAATCAATGCAATCCCTCACCTTTCACCAAAAGAGGTATTTTTGTTGGTGAAATTTATTCTACAGGGGAGAGATCTTGTGATGATGCTGGCAATCAGAATCACAGAATGATTTTCCTTGGAGTTGACCTTGAAGATCATCTTGTTCCAACTCCCTGGCATAGGCAGGGACACCTTCCACCCCACCAGGTTGATCCAAACCCCATCCAAACACTTCCAGGGATGGGGCAGCCACAGTTTCTCTAGGTATAGCCTAAAAATTCCAGATATTTTTGTAGATGTTTATGATCTAGTTAGTTTATGGTTTTGAACCTTATACGAGAGTCAAAATGAAAAGAAACAACCTGTAAAAACAATATCAGAAGCCTTATAAACCTTCTGCTCTGAAGCCCAGAAATGGAAAAAAACCTGGAACTATCTATAATCTGTCAAAATATGGCTTTTCCACACTCAGGAGAAACCATCCTCTCATTTTGTGCAATACTTGTAACACAGGCAAGTCACAGAAAACAAGATTTATCTCACCTGCCATCTGAGCTCTGGAAGCTCTGCACCCATAACTAAGTGATGCAGTAACTTCCTTTAATAGTTGATGCAAAAAAATAGATGCCTACTAAGTCAGACACTTGCTAAGTTTTAGACCCCAGGAGGAGATGAACAATTCTCTGAAAACACTTCTTGCTCTCCCCTGTGTGCAAAAGGAGCCTGGTCTGACTACTCTGCATGGAGGTTCTAACCTTGCTCAAAGTACCTAAGATAGTAATGAGTTGACTCTGAATTTCAAAATTGAAGTTATATATTTAAAACCTCTGTTTTTTTGTGAATTAGTATCTAGGAAAAAGAAAGAAAAGGAAATATTTTGGTAGATATTATCTAGTTTTCATGCCTGACATTCAACCTCAATGAAGACATTTCAATAGGTTTTTTTTTTTTTTTTTTTCTGAGTTACAGTTTAAATTTTTAGCTATGACTTTTCCTTTACCCATTCTTGCTCTCTGTCCCTTCCTTTTCTTTGGGTTATTTGAGCAGGTTGCAAAGATGGTGACACTAACATTGGAGCAGAATTCTACATTCCATATAAACTTGGGCTTTTGTAATTAAGTAGAGAAAGAACATTCATCTCCAAATCTGAAAATGAAACAGAATGAAACCCTAACAATTAAAATAGCAAACTGAAATAGTATGAGATTGTTTTAATTGCTCCAGGAGAAATAATGGAAATTTATCCCCAGGCTCTGGTTCTTGAACACCTGTAAAGAAAATTTATGTAGCAAATTATGTGGTGAGTTGGGTATGATTTTAAGGACTGCTCAGAAGCAAGAGCAACCTCTCAGTTTTTACTTCCATGTGGGAAAAATACACAGCTAGAAAAAGTATGAGGAGCAGTCAAGGAAGACAAACCATGAACAACAATTCAAAGAAAGAGCACTGTGTTTTCCTTTTGTGAAACAGGATGGACTTTAGGATAGCTAATTGATTTAGAGCACAGAGCCTGGACATTATAGTTGGATTTCCAATTTATCTGACACCTTAGATAAGTCACTTGGTTTTCCTGGGTTATTTTTCCACTGAGTTGACTGCTTGGGTTGTAAACACAATGGATGGAGATGAGATTTTCTCTTTCTGTGTCTTTGACCACAGCCTTGCACAATGAGGCAACTGGTGGAAATGCCTGACATACCTATAATTCCATTCAGTCAGCTCTGTTTGGTGGCAGAATTGAACTCTTGAAAATTAATTTACTTTCTCCTTGACTGGGTTTGCACTGTCTTAAATGAAATTTAAAAAAAGGAAAAGAAAATTGTACTCCATTGGTCATTGCATCATTGTGTTGAGATAGTATTAGGTGAGGGAGGAATTTTTACCTGCTCTATTATTCTTCAACAAATGGTGCATCTGCTTTCATCTCCTATATTTCAAATTCTCACTGGATAATGATTTTGTTTCTCTCATTGTTATGACAGCAGTGAAAGGGTTTTTTTTTTTTTTTCAGCAGAAGTTAAAGACAAAATTTTAAAGCCAGTTTTAACTTGTCCAGAGTAGGTGGTGAAGGAAGAAGGGGAGAATGAACAAGATGCTCTTCTCACCCTAAGAAGGAGATGCAAGTGGACCAGTGGGCAATGGAAACCTGTTCTGAGTACTGGCTCCTATATAATCATGGCTTCATTGAATCCTGTTAAAACATCTTGTTTTTAACAAAAATCACACTAAGGTTGTACCAGAAAGAAAGACCACAATTATATCTATTGCTATGCAGCTAGACAGTACTGCTAATCTCAGGGAAAAAAAATTTACATAAAGTTATTTCCAGGAAGAAACAAACACTTTTTCAATGTAGCAATGTAATTAGCATAGGCTTCCATATCTGAATTCTAATGAATTCATTCCTATTTTTTAGTGCTTTATCACCACTCCCTGTTCCAGATCCTTCGTGTGATATATTAGTCTGTTTGGATTTGATAGGCAATAAAAACAGACCAGTCAGTCTGTTAGTTCTATAACCCTCTTGCATTTAAGAAATAATATAAATAGCATCAAGACAGAGGGAGAAATCAATGTGTCAATTATTTATATAGAAAAAAGTCTACCTAGTAAAATGAAATTGCTTAGTTCCTAAAGGGCAGAGATGAACTTTTTTGGCTGCTTATGCAGAAATGTTATAAATATTTAAATGTAAATAATAAAATCTTTACATGCATAAATAAACATGAGATTGATATTACACACACTACAGCAGCGAAATATGACAACTGCTGCTTCTTCAGGAAAATGGATATTTCCTGTGACTGAATTGAGAATAAACTCAAAGCTAATAAGATACCTCACATACACTTTGAATCCACACTTCTTCCAAGTAAAAATTTCCTTGAGTTGGTCTTTTTTAGAAAAGGTTTGAAGACTTCTCTGGAACAAACATTTAGGATGGAACAAAACATTTCTTTAAACACAGGATGCTTGGCTCACTGTGGGCATAACTAAATGAATTTTAAGAGTTTGTGATTAGAATTTATCAGCTATTTTGTCCTTTGTTATGATCCTTATGACTGCAAGAAGGAATCATCTCGTTGTATGAGGCACATCTCAGCACAAGGAGTCTGGTCCAAGCCCACAACCTCAATTTTAATAAGAAGTTTAGTTTTGAACTTTTGGATTTGTGGATATGATTTTCTGGAGGAGTCTTGTGGGGGAGGCCTCACTGCTCTCTGCAGCTACCTGAAAGAAGGTTGTGGAGAGGTAAAAATCAGTTTCTTCTGCCATCTCTCAAGCAAAAAAAATGAGAGGAAATGGCCTTAAGTTGCACCAGGGGCAGTTCAGATTAGATATTAGAAATAAATTTTAACTGAAGGTGAAATGTCTGGTTAGGCTTTGGAGCATTGGAATAAATTTCCCAGGAAGGTGATGGAGTCACCAGCTCTGGAAAATGTTTAAGAGGTGTCTGGATGTGGCACTTGGTGATGAGTTTTAGGAGGTGGTGGATTGACAGTTGGACCAGATTATCTCGAAGTTCTCATCCAGCCTTGATGATTTTGTGGTTCTGTGATTCTGTATTTAAATAAAACAAGTAAAGGATCAGTTAGAGGTCAGTCCCAGCCTGCAGGTAAGGAGCCTGACTTACAGGCACATGTCTAACTTCTCTTTCCCTCCAGACAGTGTCCAAACTTCCAGCCTGGAGCAGTCCAGATCCTGTGCAAATCCCCTGGACCATGCCCAGGCAAACTCCAGGAGAATGTTAGCCAGTGCAAGCCAAAACCATACAGGAAGCATGTGAATTATTTCATATTCTGGATAACTGGGGATGGAGGTTGAGAAAAGGCTCTGGCTTTGATTTATTTGTGGCTATAGACACAGCCTTTGTTCCCCGTAGAGTTATGAGGTCTTGGAGAACTCCATGTTTACAAAAATACTCTAGAGACAGAATTTAAGACTACAAGAAAATCTATGATTAGCACTTTTTCCCCCACAGATGTGTTTAAGTAATTTCCCTTTGCCAAAAAGAACTTATTTTGTGGTATATAACTGTTCTAGACTCCTAAGCCAAGTAATTATCTGCAACATTTTGCCAAGTCTACACATAACTGTAAATGCACAGAATATAAATATTTCTGTTCTGCTAAGTATGGAAATTCAGGATTAGCACCGGAGATTAAAAATAACACCAGTAACAAAACCAAAATAATGGCTTTGAAGAGGTCTTGACATGACATCTCTGCCCTTGGTGTTGTTTGAACAGCAGAGTTCAAACCTTAGACCAGCAGCCCCAGTGAGAGGTGGAAAATGTTCAGGACTGCTGAGCACTCCACAGATTTTCACAGTGGCTTGGCAGAGAGTTACTTAACACAGGTGTTTAATTCCAACACATCAGGAATCCCATGGCATACAACATCCACAGACTCCTGCTCCCACCTGTGCTCTGGAATTATGGCAGCAGACAGGGCTGAGGAACACTGCAGCCAATGTTTGCAGCTCCCCAAACTGCTCTGGGGCCTTTCCAGCTTAGTGGGAGCAAACAGGCTCATTGAAAAAAGGCCACAGGCACACACCACACGAGCACAGGTTTAGTGCTAGGTCAGGAAATTCTCTGAAATTACAATGTTTGGAATTGGAGGGCAGTTCATGAGCAGTTTGGATCAGGGCACCATGCTGAGAGTTTCTGTCCAGAAGCCTAAGGAATGAGAGAGTCAGCTTGGAAAAATCAAAGGAAAGCTGCCTGGAAAATTTCCAGTGCAAATATTTTTTCCATCTGAAAATGCTGAGCAATTGAGCATAGAATGTGTGGCGGAAATATTCTGATTTCAATTCATTCTAGTCTACCCAAAACACACAAGCAAAGAATGGAACGTCCTGGTAAACTCAAAATACTCCATTTCAAGCTTTTTTTGAGAGACTTTGATTTCCTATTTTTAAAAACCAGAGTTAAATAGAAGTTTGTTCTAAGTTTAACTACAGCTGTTCAGGGTTACTAAAAAAAAAAAACCATTTTTCTCTATATGAGTCCATTTTCCTGTCATAAAAATTATTCCTTTTAATTTTTTTTTAAAATCACATTCAAAGAAAATTTAAAATCAATTTCCTTCCTAAGTCTGAAAGCCCAACTGAATGGGTGCAAGTTGAATAGTAGGAGAACCAAGAGGATCCGACTAAGTACATTAATTCAGTACAGGAACCTGACTATTTGTAGATTCCAATTTCAGTTTAAAAATAGAAACTCTTCAGAGTGACACACAGAATGCAGATACTGAAACTGGGTTGGTTTCAAGGTTCCTTACACAGTTATGAGAATCTTAGTCATAATACAGAACTTATTGCCTTGATTCCTCCAACAAAAATAATAACATCCACAAAAATGGTTGACAAGTGTTCCTTATCAGGGTAAACTGACCAGCACAGTGTCAACTGATGTCAGCAAAAAGCTCCAATTTGCAGCAGGCAGGAAGCACAGGAAGATGAGGGAGACAAAACAGACTGAGGGAAGGTGCACTCCATGGAGAGAAATCCATGCAGGAGAGAGTTTTCTGTCAGGAGCAGTGCCCTGTGAGGGAACCAAGCAGGACCCGTGTTATCCTGAAATCCTGACTGATCCTGAAGGGCTGAATCACATGGAGAAGAACCCACACTGGAGCAATTCCTGAAAACCTGCAGATTTTGGGAAGGATGCACATTGGAGAAGCTTGGGAAAGGCTGTATCCCTTGAAGGGACCTGGCAGTGGAGCAGGGGAGCAGCCTGAGAGGGAGGGCATGACAGAGGCATGGGTGTTTTGAGCTGACCCCAATCCCCAATCCCCAATCCCCAATCCCCAATCCCCATTCCCCAGTTCTCCAATCCCCAATCCCCATTCCCCATTCCCCAATCCCCAATCCCCATTCCCCATTCCCCAATCCCCAATCCCCAATCCCCCATTCCCCATTCCCCATTCCCCATTCCCCATTCCCCAATCTCCATTCCCCATTCCCCATTCCCCAATCCCCATTCCCCTTTCCCCATTCCCCAATCCCCATTCCCCAATCCCCATTCCCCAATCCCCAATCCCCATTCCCCATTCCCCATTCCCCAATCCCCATTCCCCATTCCCCATTCCCCATTCCCCATTCCCCAATCCCCATTCCCCATCCCCTCTGTGTTGCTCAGGGAGACAAGGCAGAAAGACTCAGAGTGAAGAGCCCAGGAATATGTGGGGAAATGGGCAGAATTGTTTTTTTCAGTTTTGCTCTTATTTCTCACTATCCTACTCCATTGTTAATTGGCAAAAACTTAAATTAATTTTTCCCAGGGTGAGTCTGGTTTACACATCAACTGTGACTGCCCTTTACTTAACCCATGGGCTTTTCCATTTCACTTTTTTTCTCCCTGTTCTGCTAAGGAGGGATAGTACTAGAACACCTCATTGGACTCCTGGTGACCAGCAAAATTGCAGCCACCACAGTGAACTAAATTTGGTAAAGTTAGTCCCAGTAGTGTCTGCAGTGGGGTTTAATATCCCTTAACGTCAGATGTCTAACAAGGCTGACAGTGCAGATGCTCCCATCTGAGCCAGTGACCTCAGTTTGTTTTATGGTAGGCAGGGAGGCAAAACTTGTTGAGGAGGATGAGTGGGCATTCTGAGGAGAATTCATTGGGCTGATATGATTTTTTTTTCCTAAATATTTCCTTTTTCCTTTATTTATGATGGAGAAAGCTTGGACAGCAAGTTCCAATATGAGCTAGCAATGTTTTATACCTGGTTATGCAATCTCAAGAAATTGCAAGGTTTTTTTTCACTACAGGTGGGCTGTGATGATCACATGGTGAAGGTATTTGGACCTTAAGCTTCTGTACTTCACAGGAAAAGAAATGGAGAGATATAATATCTTCCCTTTACCTCAACAGTCACTGGGGTTATGAAACTGCTCTTTTGCAACACTTTCAGGTTTGTTCTTGGAGGAATGCAGATCTCCAGGCTAGGTCTTGCAACAGCCACTTAGTCCAATACTGAATTAGTGCTCAACAGCTTTCTTTAGCAAAAGAGTGAAAGCTTGGCCTGATGTGCATTCCAGAAAGGTGAATTTTCACTCAAGAAACTCAACTGTTCTTAGGCAGACACTGCACAGTCAGGCACTTCACTCTCTATCAGGAATTTATCATTCATTCAAACACTCTTGGTCTCTCCTTTTTTCTTTCTTCTTGGTAGAAAGGCTGTTTATCAAACAGAAATCTGACTGCTGCCCTCAAAGAGTTGATAGCATGAGCTGAGATTAAAAAAAAAAAAAAGTACCAGCTTTTCCTTTTGTCTGGATTCAGAGACTTACGTGGAATTGTATGGAATTTTGAAACTCTATCTAAGCTGTAGAAAGTTTTCTAAAGAATTTCTAAAGTTATGCTAATAATTTGAACTTTAAGAAAACTTGAGCTTACTTTCTAAAAACTTGAAATTTCTCAATTTGAATCACAGAATAGTTTGGGTTGGAAGGGACCTTAAAGATCATCCTAAAGTCCAAGTCCTGTGCAATAAGCAGGGATTTCTGTACCTGGATTGGTTCCCTCTTCATCCAGCCTGACTTGGAACACTTCCAAGGACAAGTCATCCACAACTTTTCTGGGCAAATTGTGCCAGTGTCTCATCAACCTTATTGCAAACAAAACCAAAAAAATAGTCTATCTCATGTCCAATCTAAATCTACACTTGATTTTAGCAGTTCATGCTTATTGGGGAGTGGAATGTCATTTCAATACAACATATGGAGTGTTTAGAACATTAATGCAAGTCTGAACCATTAATCTCATCTTGCACTGGAACTGCTACATGAGAATGTCAAACATTTCAATGCTGGTTTATGGCTTAACTCGTTCTTCCCAAGTCTAAATCTCATGTCTTGAAGACAACTGTCACATAAGTCACAGCTGACTGATTTTAGTGTAAATACTGCACATAAAATAGTCGACTTACATTGACACTTCCCTGACAACATCCAGAAATCTGTTCCAATTCTTAGTAGAATAATCAGCTTTGCTACTGAGTTCTATACCTTGGTGACAAGTAAGAGATTTCTGGGTGCAGGGGAACAGGCATTTCTCAGCTCAAAGTCCTTATAATTTACTTTACTTATAAGGGCAGCCCATTGATTCCAACCTTTGGAAAAGGAGTTTCTGTTAACTCTTAAGCTGTTTTATCTAGACCACATGCTCTTATGCTGCTTTGCTGCAGCCTTTGAAAGCAATTCCTTGATTTCAGCTATTCTCTTGCCAGGTGTAGAACAGTGACTACAGGAATATGGGAAATCAGCATGGAATTCAGCTTCCATGTTCCTTAACAGTGTAAGACTGGCATCCTTTAAAGAGTAGCTCATCCCCAAAATTCTCTGTAGAGGAGATTTTGAGAACTGACTTAGGCCAGATGTTAATTAACAGAAAGCTAAAAATAAGCATAATTAATCCCAATAGCAATATCTAATTCAAATCAGGTCAAATTTTACTGGTTATTACAGCTACATATAAAAAAAAATTGTCCAGTGTTTACTCTTGAGAAGAAATACAATTTACTCTTCATAGTATTCCAGTATTCAGTAACAATAACACAATGGTGTGACTGTTTGTGGCTTATAAGGACACATTTTGTATTTAGCAATTTAAAAAAAGAAAGCAGCATTTTTTTTTTTTTTTTCATCGGAGAACCCCACTGTTAAACATATCTCCATCTAATGTTTAATAACTCCCTTGCTTTATCTTATACTAATCTTGACAATAATTAACTGAAACAACTGCAGTTTTTTTTTAAATAAAAACATGTTTACTTTAACAATTTGAATTTGCCTGTTAAATAAAGGCTAAAGAGTTTAAATCATTACACTCTTAAGTGAAAAAAATGAAGAAACTCTATTTATTTTCCCCCTTCTTTGGAGCCTAAGGGCATCTTCCCTGGTGAGGAGTCAGCACTAGTGGGTGAGGTTACAACACGCTGGGTTTGGCTGGGACACAAACTGATCTCCCACAAAGATTTAGAGCAGCTCTGAAGCAGCAACAAGAATAAATCACATGGAGGTGTTTCATTTGACTGTCTGCAAATCAAAGGCTCCAAGAAGTGCTGGAGTTGCTCCTGAGGGATATCATACAAGAGAGTTGCTGGCCACAGCCATGGGTAGAGTCCAGTCCTAGGAAAGAAATCTGGGTTATGTGGGATGCCCACAGAGGCATGAAGGATTGGCAGATGAGTGAGATAAACCATGCAGCACTAGGATTTCAGCCTGGACATATGTGTTAGAAGCATAAATGTCTTCTTCAGCCCCTCATTTCCTGGAAAAGAGCAGATGCCTGCACTGTCTGGGCATGGCATCAACAGCTGCAGCTGGTGGCCTGGACAGTCAACAGTAGCCAAGCAAACTAAGTCTGATTAATACATTTCTTTATCAAATATTTTAATTTTCTAATGAAAAGATCATATCCTAAAACATTTTAAAAAGAAAACTTTATGTATCATTGTTGAGATCACAATTCTTTGTAAAATCTACACTATGCTCCAGTTAGAGCAGTTTTACTTAATGAAGACATGAATTAAGAGGTGGAAAATAATGTATTGTGCTGTATGTAAAATGAGGAAAATCATGCATAATGCTTCCCCTCATTTGTACGTATTACATTTGTGATTGTCAAAAACAGGATTAACGATCCCTCTTGGGTTGTGTATTCCAAAATGCTTAATCTATTCTCCCCTTGATACAACAGAATAACTCCCATTCATACACAAGCACACAGGAAAAAAAATCTAACCTGCTTCCCATCTCTCATTAATTTCCTACCTCTTTCTGTTAGCACCCCAAATCCCTGCACTTCTCATTAGTGGAAAAATAACTCACACATATAAAATGCTGCATAATGAAATCCAAGTTCAGGGGTGGCAGTGGGGGAAAGAAACCTTGTTAAGATCCAGAACACATGCAGTAGTTAAATGCATATGATTACACTTCAGATCCCTTGAGGGTCAGAATCTCCCAGCATTAATTCCTGAAAGTTTCACCTGGTGAAAGGAGTGAAGGAAGTGCAGGAAGGGATCTGAAGCAGTAATTGTCAGATGATGATTCATCTCATCTTCTTCTGGGCACTTGACCAACTGGGATTATTCTGTACCCCAGTCAGAAGGAGGTGAGGCCCAGGGACAGAGAAGCTGGGGATGTCCCATCCCTGGAAGTGTCCAAGGCCAGTCTGGATGGGGTTTGGAGCAACCTGGGATAGTGGAAGGTGTCCCTGCCCATGGGAGGGGGTTAAACCAGGTGATCTGGAAGGTCCCTTAAACCAGTAAATTGGGTGATTCTATTGTTCAGAGTTCAACACTCCAGTATCCCATTCTGCCAATGGAAAGCTAGAAAAAAGCTCCCATCTCTATATTGGATACTTCAATCTACAGCCCTTGATGGCCTCAAGAAATGCTCAACAAGTCCATGACAATTTATCTGCTCATTCTTAAATCATTTGGGTTTCTCTGTGCAGCCTGCCAGTTCAAAGATGGAAAATGCCTGAAAGAACTTTTTTGAAATCCATTGTGTAATTTCCTGAATAATAGCCCTGGCTCTATTTTATTCCTTTCATCAAGTGAACAGAGACACAGTAGGGCAACACTATAAATAGATAATGTCATCCCACATTTTGGAATATGCAAGCTTTTTAACAAGGTTTGGATTTTCTCACCCAACTTTAGGCATTTAACTGAGAGGCTTAATTCAGGGCTATAATCACCTTATCTTTCCTCTGTAGACATGGAAAAAATGTCCCCAGGGGTAATCCTGGCCAGAATACAGTAGGAATCTCTTTGCTTCCCTAGCTCTAGAAAATGTCTATTTGGGTTTTACTCTCCAGAGCTCAGAGAGTTAAGGTAAGGTGAGATAAATAACAAGAGGATTAACAAATAAAAATAGGTATTGACTAAACTCACGTTAAGACTCTTAAGAGTTTGCAGTGAGTCAAAATGTTACAAATTCAAGAGAATTCAGATAAATTAATCTGAATTTTTATCCTGACTCTAGTTTTTTTAAATTCCTGTTCTTGATACTCTATTTTTAGCACAGGGAATGTAACTGCACTGGCTAAGAAAAGTGCAGGTTAAGCACAGGCTGCTGGGTTTCATTCTTCATGGCCATAATATTGAACATGATTCAACCATCATCAAAAACCATGTCAGGAGAAATACATAATCATAGAATGGTTTAGATTGGAAGATACATCAAAAAACATCCACAGGGACACTTTCCACTAGACCAGGCTGCTCAGAGGAGTACAATAAATGTAGGCAGGTGTCTTATGGTCCTGTGATGCCACTTACCCTAAACAACATGAAAAATTAGACTGAAAGTCAGTAGAGTATAAAAAGTATGTTCTAATTATGTCTCTATTAGAAAAAAAACTATTCTCACTACAAAATATTTATGCTTTCTGAATATTTTTTCCATTTTTGACTACCACTTTTTTAAGCACTACAACTTTCTTTGTTTTTTAATATTAATAGGAACATTTTCAGAAAAAATGCTTTGGAAGAATAAATACATAAACATCCATGAGTGTTCCAAATCAGTCACGAGTATTTCAGAGGTATGACAGCATTGGGGTTTGTAGAATGCAGCTCATTAATATCAGCTGCATGTGAAAAGCTATATTCACACTTCTGATTTATCTGATGATAATTCAAATTATCTGACTTTAACAGTGTCCTGATCTGTTAAAATCTATGCAAAAAACGTGAACCAAATACCAGTCATCCTAGTAAAAAAAGAATTTGATTTCATCTATCATACAGGAGATCAGAATCTTCCTTAGTCTTAAAATCACAGTGATGTTTGCGTTATGTCATTGACCAGAACACCTCAGACCATCTGCAGGCAGATATATTCTGCTAAATCTGGGAATGTGAAAATCCTTAAATGTATGCAATTGCATTAAAAAATGCTTATATTACATTAGGATGCATATGTGATGTTTTATTTATATTCTATACACATTTTGACTATCCAGTTTATTAAGCAAATAAAATAGTGCCTATGGTAGTGCAAATTTTTATAGCTGTGTTTTCTCATTCTGCAAACTAATTTCATATCCATACATCAGCAGCAACTTAACAGGACCTGAGACACAGAAACAATGAGTGGACAAAAGGCACCTTAAGAACCTACAAACCAACAACCAGAAAAGCCTTTTAGCTGTAAGTCAGCAGACTTTTATGTCAAGCTTGGCTGACTAATTATTGCTTATAATTTGCATTAGGATTAATTAACTAATTAGAGAGGAATGTCTGAAGGCAAAGTTATGGCTCTGCTTGTCAAGCTGAGGACTTTAATTATTCTGATATTTTTAATTATAATCAGCTGCTGAATGAATATTACATTGTCAGCTACTATAGCTGGAGCTGCAGAGGGTCGGGGAGCTGAAGGAATTGTGGGTGTTGTACCAACACTTCACCTGGAACCATGGAAAGGTAATGCCAACTAGGCAAATATAATAGGAAAGCCTTCTGGCTTCAGCACTCATTAAAAACCTGTACACAGCACTATGCAAACTGTGCAGTTCAGGGTTATGTATCCTTTTAAGAGCAGGGGAGCAACTTTTCCTCAGGAGCATTCCTGCACCTATGTTCCTTTTTTGTTTAAATGCCTTTTTGGTGGGCCAGGATTGTCTCTTGGTCCCTAGACACACATAGCTTGATGCAGATTGCTTGGGTAAACTTAGTGTGCAAGGGACACTAAAGAAAACACAGCCCAGACCTGGTGCAGATGAAAAAGCACTTCTTTCTACCCTTGTGTCTCTGGTATGATGTAGGTGGTTATTCAAGGCATGCTGAACCATCATAGTCCAAGTGCTGAGAACATCAGTATTGAAGTTTGGACCTAAACCAGGTCACAGGATTGCATTGCACCTTTTGACATTTAAAGGCTTAAAATTCAGCAAAGAAACAAACCAGAGGAGTTATGGTGAAGTCTGCTCCAGCCCACAGCTAATCTATTCCCCCAAGTTTCCATTTTTAAAATGTGAATGTTGAAGCAGAGGCTGTGAGATTGTATCTGTTGAGGAAAGGATTTAGGGAACCACAAGATCTCCCTATTCCAATCACAGATTTTCAGTGCTGCAAGGAGGAGAAGCCCTATCCATTGCAGAGCAGCATCATTTCTGAGACACAACATATCTGATTTGTTTGCCAAGACTACTGTGATATCTTGGCTTAAGGGCTTGATCTCACAACCCTGTCAGGAGTAAGTTTGTTCAGCAATTTGCTGAGGCCACTCCTCTCCCATGTCTTTTTTTGATAACCATCACCACAGCATATGGACACTTCATTATCCTCAACAGATACAATCTCACAGCCCCTGCATCAGTACTCACATTTTAAAATGGGAACTGGGGAATAGATTAACTAAAGGCTGGAGCAGACTACACTACAACTACTCTGATTATTGCTTTGTTGAAATTTAAGCCCTTAAACATCAAAAGATGAAATCCTGTCACCTGGTTAAGGTCCAAACTTGGATACCCATATTTTCAGCACTTGGACGATTTTGGTTTAGCATGTTTTAAAAAACCTCTTAAATTCTCTTCACTACTTCTAAAAATTTTGGTTTACCTAATGGTGATGCTTTCCTTATTGATCAGACATATTTACATGGCAATCTAACCTGACTTTCTTCTGCCAAGGGTGTAAGGACTCAGTATGGAGCACCAGAGGTTTTGGGGTGCAATTTGTCCTCCTGAAGGGATGCAAATATTAATATTTCTTGTTTCCATAAGGATGAAATGCAACACCTAAATTCAGGGTGCTAAGCAACCTGATGTGGATTAAGCTCATATCTTTCAACCTCTGAGTATTTTGGTTGCCAGGATATTCAATATCTTCTCTTGGGTAATTGAGGAGGAGAGAACACAAAATCCACTGAGTATATAGGAAAAAGATGAGAGGAAGGCTAACTCGGGCTGGTAGTTAGGGTGTTCATCTAAGAAGGGGGTCACAATTCTGAAAAAAAGTTCCTCCAGATGCATGAGTGCACATTAGGCCTTCAGGGATCAGGAAACCAACATAGTCCTGGAGACAAGACCCTGGAATACTTCACACTTCCCTTAACTGAATAGAGTGAAAACAACACTTGAATTTTCAATAGAACTGAAATTTGAGTATGTTTAGGAATAGGCAGTCCTAAAAAATAAGCAAACTGTGTCATTGCCAAGGGATTAAAGACTTTTGGCCTGCAACCAAATTTAGCAAAAATGGAAGGTGAATGAGTCCCAAACCAAATCTCTCTTTGCCAAACCTTTTCAATGCCTTCTGTTCAATGGGCACAGAAATGAGTTCCTCAGAGTGCAAGGAGTCTCACCTAAGTCCCAAATATGATATGGATGTGTAGATCAGTCTCCACTGACTACAGAGGAGCTTCATCCCAATCTGAGACAGTTCAGTTAGAAGAGATAAACCTAGGTGCACATATAAACCCAATTAAGATTTACAAAACAGTCAATTCTATTAATTTAACTGTTTTTCATAATTAGTGAGAGTAGGAGTCACCTGACTTAACATCAGCCAACATCCTGCCTTCTCTGCACAGACAGTGGAAAAATTTCCTTCCACCCCTTCACACATTTCATACCACAGAAAATTCCTGAAAGAGCACAAGAGGATCAAAGCCAAAATGAAGTGGAACATGTTAAAAAAAAAAAAAAAAAAAAAAAAAAAGTTCTAAATGTTTCAGTTAGGAGATAATTTGGGAGGTGCAAATTGCAGAAATAGAAAATTCCTGAAAGAAAAGATATGTCAGCCTATAGATGAGATTTAGACAGACACCTCTTAGGAAGATTGAAGCCCAAGATCACAAATCACCAGTGACTGTACAAAATCTGAGTTTATTTGTGAATTGTTCTTTCAGGGATGTTCTGAACAAAAGTTCAATGATGTAATTCCAAATTTTGGTGCAAAGTGTGTAAAATACAATGCTGAATCTCAAATGCAGATCTCCCAAAGTCCCATTATAAATATTAAAGTCATGAACCAAAGTCTCAGAAAATGAATTTCTAATGCTTTCTAAAGTTCAGAGTAAGTATTTATGGACCATATTCCTCAATTAAAAAATCCCTCATATTCCCATATGTTTGTAGGACCCTGCCTTAAAAACCAGACAAACAAACAAATAAACAAAAAAAACCCCAATAAAATCTAACGCAGGAATTGCTTTGGATGAAATTTCACCCTGTGGATGTAAAAAAAATGATCCCACAAATAGTCATCCATTTTAACTCCCTAGTGCACAAACTATCAATTCACACTTTTGTTTCACCCAATATTGCTCTCAGTTCTTCCCAGTGGGAGTTTTTGGTGAGAAAAGCAGTTTGCCAACATTGTGCAATTCCCAAAGTGAAGATATTTTGACAGTGCTGTTTTTTGTAACCCTGCATGTTTAGGCAGGGGTCTCGTGTGCCCCACCAAAAAGGGAAGCAGAAGGGAGGGAAACCATAGAAGGTAGATTGCCATGGGATCATTATTTGCCCATTAACTTGTGCTTAGACCACAAAACTCAAAGTTTTTCACACTGTTTGGAAACTCTGAGTAATCCTTATTGAAGAAAAAAATTGCTTATATAGCCCTCTCCTCAATAATCATAAATAAACAAATATACTAAAAAATATAAAAATAAAAATAATCAAAATTAATGTCAGCAAATATGTATCATCTCTGTGTATTTGCTAATTTAAAAAAGAAGATATTAGTGCTACTTTTGGATCCATGCTTTTCTCTCAACACTGTATAAAAGAACTGTGTGTGTGCACTCTGAAACAGCATATTTTTATTTAGAAATTATTTCTATGATTTCTATGATTTCTGTTATTATTTCATATTTCTATTTAGCAACAGTATATTTCTACTAATTAGGGGATAACATCATGCTGGCAAGATATTTACTCAGAGCATACCTCCAAAAAGCAGAATATGTTATAATCCAAATGTATGCACATGTTTAAAAAGTTAATGTTTTAAGCTTTCTGCCTTCTAGCCAAGTATATCTAATCTAATTAGTGCTTTCCAGCCAAACATGGCCATAAGCAGGCCCAGAGTACTTTGACAACTCTTAAAAAGACACTGCTCACCTCAGGCCTTTCCTGCTCCTCAGCCTACCCCAAAATTTTGAATGTACCTTGCAAAATGCGACTCAGTTTTGTGAGTTTGTCAGTGTTTAACTCCATATAGCTACAAGTGACTTTAAAATGCCCAGACTTGATCTCTTCTCTCGTGCATGAATTGTCCTATTCCAAGCAAACAGATCAGATATCCTGTCATGAGAGCAATCCAAAATATTTGCTAGCATTTGTTCACTGGTTTAGTGAAAGATGTAGCTGCCCATGGGAGGGGATTGGAACCAGGTGACCTTTAAGGTCCCTTCCAAGCCAAAATATTCTGTGATTCTATGAAAGACTCAAAGGTGCACACCTGCCAGTCCCTGAAAACATTTCTGGTCTGGGTATGAAAAGATTATTATGAAATAGAAAAAAACAATAGATGAAGTGTGGACATTCATGACTTGGAAAAAAAAAATGAAGAAATTTTTGGAAAAGGTGGAGTTCACCTAATATAAGTAAGTAATTGACCCTTTCAGATATCAATTTGTGATGGTGGGTAAGACACCAAGAGTTTCAATAGACCACATGGACTGACCTGCCCATAGATCATTATCTCTGCTGCAAACAAATGCAGATCTTTGGGGCAGGTCTCCTCTTTACCCACTGAATATATTGTTGAGAACTAAATTTTAGTTGGTTCTGAAAGGTGAGGAGAAGTAAATGTGTCCCTTAGATGCACACAGAATCACAGAATCACAAAAGAGGTGCAAGAAACCACAGAGACTCACCTGGTGCCACCTCCCAGCTCCAGCAGGGCCATCCCAGAGCTCAGGGCACAGGGCTGTGTCTGGATCACTCTGGAATATCCCAGTGAGAGACTCCAGCCCCTCTCTGGTCTCTGTTCAGGGCTCAGTCACTGCACAGTAAAGAAGTTCTGCCTCCTGTCCAGCTGGAACTTGCTGGGATCAGTCCCTGCCCGTTCCTCTGGTGCCATTGCTGGGCCCTGGAGCAGAGCCTGGGACTGCTCTGACCCTCCCTGCACACAAGGACAGACAGGGACACACAGGGACACACAGGGACACACAAGGACACACAGGGACACTCAGGGACACTCAGGGACACACAGGGACAGACAGGGACACACAGGGACACACAGGGACACACAGGAACACCCAGGGACACCCAGGGACACTCAGAGATGAGGTTCCCTCTCAGGATCTCCTCTCCAGGCTGAACAGCCCCAGCTCCCTCAGCCTTTCCTGGGCAGGGAGATGCTCCAGTGCCTTCATCATCTTTGTCACCCAGCACTGGACAGGAGTTCCATGTCTCTCTTGTACTTGGGAACTCAGAACTCACTGAAAAGAAACTTGCTCTTTTCCTTCTCTGAGATTCTCAGAAACATATAATATCAACACAAAAAAAAGAAAAAAAAAAAAGGTGTCATAGTTCTGTAGCTACAAGGAGAAACATTCTTTGGTACTTTGAAATTTGTCATATTGAATTTTTCCATAGCTTTGGGAAATAAAAGCAAAATATTTAGTTAAGAGAAAGAAAATACTTTGTAGACTTCCAAAAGGACTTAGGGGCAAGAGAAGGTCTCCCCTATTGTCACTTTTTGTGATCCAGATTGGACTACAGAGAAAAAAAATCCTTTCAATCTACAGAACATAAACTAATAATTTTCACTGTTTTCTGATTTGTAGTGGAGAGAGGGAGTAGGTCAAAGGGGAGGAGTTATTGATCTGTAGAGTTTTACCTTTTCTTCAGCTGCAAAAAAAGTTTACATAAATCTGTATATTTATGTACCAGGTGAATAACATGAAGATCAGCAAATGGAGCTGATTTCTGGCAAGGGCCAAGGAAAAGTGTATGGATTCATTCTAGAATCATCAGAGACTTGTTTTCTTGCTTTATTTGATCATTGAAGTCAATGATGGATTCCTTCCAACTCAGGGTATTTCCTGATTCTGTGATTCTACATATTTTGAACATTGGTCAATTTTGGGATCCATGTGTTGTCCAGCATAAATTTCAGAATGCAAATTTTTGAGTTCTTGCAAGAATTTTATTTGCCAAGAGGTGATCTATACATCTAAAGAATTAAAGAGCAAATCATATCAGGATTATTGTCCGTGAATTTGCTGAGGAAGAGAGCCAGGATAAGAAGAACAAAAACATCAGGGAAGAGGTCAGAAAATAATAGCAGGCACAATTTCAACCAAAAATAATGAATCTTGAAATCAGAAAATCTTTCATAAGACCTTTATCCTTCATGAACACCCCCAATTTAAGGATTGATATAACATTTGTATAAATCATAGCTTCAAAATTAGTGGTTTTCTTTAGCTGTTAATATCTATTAAGAAGCTTTTGTTCTATCATCCAAAACTGTGCTTGAGTATGTGAAATCAATCAGAAAAACAAAATTATTAATAGCTATCATTACTTTTCATTCTTGCTTCCTATTTGATCAGCAAATGTCTGAAATGAAAAAGGAAGCAGTTGTTAAAATTATCATGTCAGTCCCTACAGGTTCCAGGCAGGAATCACTTTTTTTTTTCTTTCCTTCTTATTTTGAATCCACAATGCTGAGTCTTGCTCCATTTGTTTTGGTTTAAATAAGATGAAGAAGTAAGGAACATTTTTCAGCCCATAATCAGACAAATATGTAGAAATTTTTGTGAATATCAATGCTCTTTAGATCTACTTCTAGTTTTTTAATTTGTATTTTCTATTAATTTTTTCTTTTTCTAACAAGCTGTTTCTTAGCTGAAGCTGTTCTTCAGTGCATTGATAGCACTCTCATGTCTGTGGCTGTAATGGATCTTCAAATTTCCTAGGAAGTTTAAAAAACTGCAAAACATCATTCAATAAATTAAAAACTCATATGGATCTATTTTGAATTGAATTCAAAAGCATTTTATTCTGATAAAATTAAATTATTTGACTTTGAATCCAACAATTAACATGCATTCAATATTTTTTTTCACATTTTCAAGAGGAATGAAATAAAATTTAAAAAAATTATTACAAGAAAAGCTCAAGGAAGAGAGATTTCTATTAGGGAAAAAGCAAAATATAGAATTATAGAATCCCAGAATTATTTGAGGTTGGAAGTATCCTGAAGTCCAGTCTGTTCCAGGTCTCCTGCCATGGGCAGGGACACCTTCCACTATCCCAGGGTGCTCCAAGCCCTGTCCAACCTGGCCTTGAACATTTCCAGGGATGGGGCAGCCACAGCTTCTCTGGGAAACCTGTGCCAGGATCTCACTCTCCTCACAGGGAAGAATTTCTTCTGACATGTCAAGTGGACCTTCCATCTATCTTTAAAAAGATGGCTAAATATATTTCGCTCTCCAAAATAATAAAAAAAAAACCCCAACTCAGTAAAATCAAGAGGACTTTGAGGGATCTCAGTATCTGACTTTTCAGTTTATATCAGTTTTATGACTGAATGAACCTCACCTTACCAAATGAAGAAAGCTGTAGAATTAACCAATGAACATTCCTTGATCTGTTTCCTGGCAGTTTTGCAGAAACATTAAGATTGGACAAGACCTCCAGGGTCATCAAGTCCAGCTTTTGAAAAGGACATCAGGACATCTGTGTGTATAGAGAGAGGAGGATCCATTGCAGTCTGGGATGAAAAAGAGTAAATTATCAAGAATTTTGTGGGGGGACACTGTGGTTACCAAACTGGGGGAAACTAAGGGAAAAGGAAAAGAAGAAATTCAGATGTGTCCAGAGTCAGAAAACAGACAAGTGAGAAGGGGCTGATGTGCAAGACAAGGGCATATATTTGTTTCCCTAGAATCACCCACCAATCTTCCTGTGGTGCTTTGATTCACGGCTTGGGTTTGGTGCTGCCAGACAGCACCAGTGAGAAAGCCAAGGGGAGCCTGCAGCCACACCATCCTCACAATGAGCCTCTCCCACCACCAGGCACTCTGGCATCCTTACATCCCTAAAAATTAAAACCTACAAAAATTAATCATTTCCCTTAGATAGCTAGATAAATCCTTGCCTGCAAGATCTGTGTGCTGGGGGTGTTCCTTAATGCCATATAAATGCTTAGCCATGGGCTTGCCTGGGTAATCATGCCTAAACTCTGCCCTGGAGGCAACCATTCCTGGCACTGATGAGCCACTGGAAGGAGCATATTGCATAGTGTTTACATTAAATATATTTTGCAGACCTTTTCCCTGGAATTATCTGTTCTAAGAGGTACTGTTTGGGTCTATTTTTGTTTTATTAAAATTGAAAAATAAGATCTGTTATCCTCCATAGGTGGTTTTATGCCAAATGGACATTTGGTATAAAAGAGAAATTAGATTTCTAGCATTGGCAATTATAAATCTTTTCCAAAAAAATATTTTGAGCCAACTCACATTCCTTAGGCTGCATAATGAATTATATTTTGTGGTGTGCTGGGAAGGACCTTGGGATATTTTTCACCTTCTTTTATTGCACTGAAAAAAACATCAGGCAGACATTTGCTACACAAAAGATTTCCTGAGCAGGGATATTGGGGGACTATTAATTCCTCTCATCTTCAAAGGTACTTCCAATGCATTTTGATTTTCTTTTAGGAAAGTGCAACTAAACAAGAGAGAACATATTTTAAGTGACTTTTGCCTTGGATTCTCAGAGAAGGGATCCTATCTTATAGGATATCTATATAGGATAAAGAATAACCATTAAAGAGCTAATTTTATATTTCCCCCTCTTCAGGCATTTGATACAAAGAAAACCCTTAAAAATTCTCTTCTCTCATATTCTTTGCCCAGACGAAAATTCCCCTCACTTTTGTCCATGTAAACACAGAATTAGTCTCCTGCAAGTTTAGGTGGTGGCAGTTCCTGAACACAGTCATATTTTGCAGATAACAGGATTAGCTTGGATGTGGGTAATAAGTTGGTGAATCTCCCCCTGGCCATTTCTCAACACTGTGAGAGCACTAATCCTTTATGCTTTGATGTCTTCTAGTTTTCCATCAGGTGCAGCTCGGCACTTTTGTCCTGGGGCAGTCAGCGCTCTTATAAGATCTCATAGTGTCCTCATTAGCTGTGCCTATTTACCCAGCCAGCCTGTTGAACCCAATTTATAGTTTATGTGATTAATTCCCAAAGTACAGTAAACCCTAGCTTTAAGGCTCTCTATTATATGGCTGCATCTCATATAAGGGCAAACACTAGCTACTGCTCTTTTGTTATATGGCTTCGCTGTATATATAAAACTGCAATAATTTTGCTCTCAACTACACTTTAAGCATCATTATATGTATGTTCTTTCAGACATACAGCCAATAAAAATGTTGCAAGTTGTGCATAAAGAAACATTCATGCACAAGAGGAATTTTTGGTTGTTTTCTGGTTTTGTTTTAAAAATCAATGTCTTTACCATTTTCTATTAAAATTATTGATATTGTTGAATAAGTCCCATCATTTAGAACTGTTTACCCATGGAATTGCAGGTGACAAAGGCTCAGTAGTCAAAGTAGTAGCCCATAACCACTGGCACAGTTTTTTTTCTTAAACATGAGGGGTTTGTAGATAAAAGACTTATGTTGTGAATTTTTATGCAGTCATTTAAGTCAACTGATGACATCTGTCAGCTCTGCTGTATTTCCTCCTATTGGGATATGAACTATGAGAGTTGGATCTCTGGTAATTTGCATGTGAAAGAACATTGTAGCTTTTTAAAAAATAGATGATCATTTCCAGCTCTCTCTCCTCATGGATTCATAGGGAGAGACATCCTGCAGGTCCTTTTTAAACGTTTTTCCAGCCTCTAGTTTAAAAAAAACCCCACCACTCCTCAGAATTCTCAGTTACACTGGATGATCCCCATCACAGAAGCAAAACACAAAACCAGAAAATTTCAAAGTATTTTGGCTACAACACTCAGTGCTGAGTAGAGAGGAAAAGAGAAAAGCTCTTTTGAAGGGGAGCATTCAGTGGGAGCACATGTAATAAGTTTTTTGTTTAAACAAAGAAATTCAACTTGCCATACAAAGACCACATCAGAAAAACCTAACAAAAAATACTGCAAATATCAGAAAGGCAATTTGTTACTTTAAAACAGTATACACAAAGGGAAAACATCTACCTCTGGCCACTGGGGAGCTAATTTTGATTTTAAATAAGGTTTGGGTTTTTGGTAGTCTTATTCTTGTCTGATAACTGGCATGAGATTCCAACTTTCCATAAAATATCCTTCTTTCCTGGAAATCCCAGGGAAGGTAGGCTGGAGGTCTGTGACCTTCCCTTAAGCTACTTAATCAATACATCTTGAACTTAACCTGGAGTGATAAACCACGTGGAAGGGGAAAGGGAATTATTTAAACCTGAAGCCCTTTTGGCCATTGGTATTTCCAATGAGACCAATCTACTGCCTGTCTACAAAAATCTGGTCTGGGACATCCAACATGGATATGCTCCACAGATTTATATTTATATATATGTGTTGGTCTTGCATTAACTGTTTTTTGGTGAACCAAAACCACTGCAGTATAGAACCTGATAACTAATATTTATTTATATTTATTAGTTAGGTGCACATGAATATATATATATTTATATACAAAATGAAACAAAACAAGAGATGCTAATGAATTTAATTGGAATATAAAGGCTTTGTGCCTCACTGTTCCCCAATTCAATTTGTTTCTGCAAAAGAAGCAGAGGGAATTTCCTTTAACTGAGCATTGGTGAAAATGTTTGGCTACAAGAAATTTTCACAGAAAAAGGACTGATCAGCATTCTGGCATAACAGGGAGGCAATTACTGATTTTTTCCATTGAACTTAATTTAAGCTTTATTGAGCATAAATTTAAGCTTCTTTCAACAGAGACTTTTGATGCAAATGATGTTTTCAGGTCTTGGGCAGATGTCTTGGACATGGCCATGAATGATGAGACAATGGCACGTGCTGAATGTTTCAGCTGTTCCTGCTCACTAAGTCTGTTATGCCCTAAAAGATTGTGTGCATTTATTTCTGCACAGAGACTTCTGGAGAGGATCTGTTTATTCTTGAAATATTTGAAACATTTTTTTTTTTTTAAATGTAGAAAAACAGTTTAATGTAATTGTATTTATGTATATAATTTTTATAAATAGACAAATTTAATTCTATATATAATGACATAAATATATTTGAAACATATATAAGTTTATAGGATAAGAGAGCATACATCACTAAAGAACAAACTCTTCTCTTAATATTTTGAACAAGTAGGAATAAAAGAACCTGAATCAGGTCCCAGCTTCTCTGGCAGTAAAATGATATGTGTTAGTTTTTATTGTCCTAGTGACCTTATGCTAAGAAATTTATTTTTCCTTTATTGAGTTGAAATGCTTTATAGGACATAGGCAGGAAACTATGACACTTGAGCTGTCTCAGTGTACATTAAGCTACTTTTTTGAGATACTGAATAATTGCCACTCAGAAATTGTGAACACCAGCAGTTCTGGAGTTCAAAAGCTGACCTATCACAGCCCTGCACAATAAGCATGTTTTCTTTCCTTCTCTAATGTTGAGTTTTGCATTGACTACTCTGAAGGAAACATCATGTCTTGGAATATATTCAGCAAAATTAATAAGTCCAATAAAAGAAAAAGATAACCTTATCAGTATTTCCTTGTGTCGGATCGTAGACTGAGGAAATGAGCATTTGTATGAGCTTTTATAAAACTCTGTTTCTTCAATAATATTGCTGAGTATATAATGGGAAATGAAAAAAAGGAGATTGCATATGTAATGGAAATTTTCTGATTTGTATTCAAAATGCATGTTCACAGATACTTTGTAATATTTACCAGCTCTAGTGAGCAGCACCTTGTTTCTCAATACTCTGTAAAAAAAATTGACCCACAATGAGCTTTCAGTAAATTATTGATCCATAAATAAAAAATATATTGCAGGGTTTTTTGCAAAAGTTTCAACTGAGATTTTCAAGCATATGTAATAAATTTAAGGTTTTAAATATTTACTCAGGTATCATAAGGAGTGATTCATTTCTTTTTACAGCAAGTGTCCTATTGGTCCTCGTGATGTCAAAAAGTTCCCCCTGTGGGAATGGTGTCAAAGAACTGGTATGAAAAAATTATGTATTATTGCAATAAAAATCCTTGTAATCTTAGTACTGCAGGTGCTATGAGTAGAAAATTTAATAGAAAGGGCAGCAAAGATTATTGGTACAATAATAACAAAAGAAGAAAAGTGTTTCATATGTTTAGAATGATTTTCACCCAACGATCTCTCGGGGCTTTATAAAGGAATTTGGATAACAATGCCACTACCCCAAAAACCAGAAGTAGCAGCACCATTCCAGAACACACAATGAATTGTTTGAAAACAGGAGTCAGGACAAAAATCTTCTTGTCCCAAGCTATTGTAGATTGCACCAATAAATCTGATATGATTAACTGTTAGCGTTTATTTCCTTGTGGGGAAAATCTTCATGATAGTCTGGTCTTGAAAAAATTTATTTTTGCTATGGTTTTCCATATCCTTCCTGGAAATTTAAGATTCTGGGACAGGTACTGGATCTCATGGTATTTTTGAATTATAGTGTGTAATCTGTGCTCACTTCTAATGGTGATAGAAAGTCTGCTTAAGATCAGTTTTTACTGTCAAGAGTCACCAAGCAGATTGAACTCTAACTGTCAGGTATTTATTGTCTGGAGGCAGTCTCAGTAGAATCAGCACCATGGAGTATCCTGAGCTGGAAGAGACCAACAAGAATCATCAAGTCCAACTCCTGGCCCTGCACAGGAAAACTTCATGAGCCCCATCATGTGACAAGAGTCCTTTTCTTCAAAGGAAAAGGCAGATTCTTCCCTTCTGAACCCACAAGACAATTTTGATATACATTTTCACCCTTTGTTTAAAGAAACAATATATATTCTCTCCCTTTCTTCTCCTTTTATTTGTCCTCTTTTCTAGCTTATTTTTCATCTACTGAAACCAATATTGCCTTTGTTTAGTGGTCAAGGTCTTATGTTAATAATGATAAATTAAGTCTTCACCAGTGCCAGTTATTAGGGACCAAAAACATTCTTTGGTCTATAATCTTTAGTTATGAAATATATTTTTAGAGCTCATCTGAATCCATTTTCACATTCTAACAAGTTTCAAAAGCCTCAGCTGTTCCAGGGCAATCTCCATTTCAAATCTTTCCAAAGCAATTCCTATTGTTTATGGCCTACGTGTCCTTACAGCCAGTGAAAGGGGATGATGTAATGTTGTCCAAGTCACACCTCTTCCTTTTTCCCACATTCCCACATGAGGAAAATCATATTAAAAATCCTTATGGCTTGCTATGATACTTTAGGGCCAGATCCTATCAGCTTAATTTGCTCAGGGAATGTTCACCATGTCCATTGGTTAAGGCAGGTGTTAGTCCCTGAGTTCAGATTACATGTCTGGACTTTTTTCCCTATCAGTGGAAACCCATAGGTACATCCACAAAAGAACATTTAATTTTTATGACTAAGTAGACTGTGAATACTCACAGACAAGCACACTTCTGCTCTGCTGAAAGCCTCTTTCATGGGATTACTGAGGAGGTAAGAGTTTATTCAATATATAAAAAAAAAAAAAAAGGTTATAGAATTTGGATGGGGTACAAGTAATATCCAATAATTTCCCAAAGTATTTCATAGATGGCTTTCTTACTTTCATCTGTTTACTTCCCCAGGGCAAATGTATTGTGATTCTTCCAGTTTGCATTATCCCTTACAAAGTGTAGGAGGATAAAAAGGATGGATCTTTGCATCACTTGCATGTTGTGGTCAGCCCAGATCATGCTAAGAAAATTCTGAGCTGTCACATCGTATGCATTGATACAAACTAATATGATGGAATACAGAGAGAGAAGCTGACAGGGAAACGGAAATGGAAGGCTCTAAAAATATTTTAATGCACTGAGATGCTTTGGGAGGAAGGCAGGAATGGATTGAGCAGTGGGTGTTGAAAGTGACAGCTCCACTGCTGTTAGAAGCAACATCATCTCATGCAGCATCAGCCAGTTTTCAGTCATCTTCAGGATACCCATGCTGATGATTTTTGTTCCTAGAGGGTGGATGGCTAATCTGTCCTATCCATTGTGGATAGTTCCTATTAATGATTTTAGCAGTTTCTCTGTGACTCATAGTACATAGAATAACAACAAATTTATTTTCAAATTTCTGTTTAGATTTTGGTTGAAAATGTGAAATTAAAGAATCACTGTCTATAAGTTTGATGCAATCACCAGGACCACCCTGTCTTTTCCCACCAAGCTGCTTTCCCAGTATTCCCAGTCTGTGCTGGTGCATGGAGTTATTGCTCTCTGTTCCAAGGATTTGACATTTTCCTTTCCTGAACTCCAAGACACCTCCATTGGCCCATTTCTTCTTCTTGTTGAAGTCCCTCTGAATGGCAGCACGACAAATTTGCATATCAACTACTCCTTGCAATTTTGTACCATTTGCAGACTTGCATGTATTCATCATCTTGGCCATTGAAAATGAAGAACAGCAGTGGCCCAGCAGTGACCTCTTGGGTTCTGTGTCTGGCCTCCTCCTGGACCTTGTGCTGCCATAACCCCCTGAGGTTGGGAGATTGGCTCACTTTCAATTCACCTCACTGTTCACTTATCTATTTTATTCTTGATCTACTTGCCTATGGTGGTTATGTCAGACACCATGAAAAGCTTTTCAAAGTTGAAATTAACAATGTCCACTGCTCCCTCCTTGTCCCATGAATTTCAGTGCAGACAGCTACCCCATTGAGGAGGAATATTTCCCCATTCCCAAGCCCCTGTTCCCTACACCTTATTGCCTCCTCATCCTTCATACATTTGCAAGAGGTTTCCAGTATGAGTTGTTCCATCATCCTTGCAGGCTGATCAATCTGTACTTTCCTGGATCCTCATACAGGCCCTTTCTGGAACATAAGAGTGAGATTTTTTCTTTTCCAGTCCTCAAGGGTCTCTGTCAGTGTCCATGACCTTTCAAAGGTAGTTGAGAATGACCACCAAGCTGCCTCAATTCTCCTGGGACATCTCACCAGGTCTTCTGGGCTTGATTAGATCCACTTGTGTACAAGTTCTCTGTGCTGGTCCTCTTCCACTGATGGTCAGTCTTCCTTGCTCCAGATGTTCCTTTTGGTTTCTGAGACTTCTGAAAAAGAGTCTTACCAGGAAAAAATGAAGGAAAATGTGGCATTTGTTTCCCAGATTTTCTGTGTCAGTCACCAGATCCCCTGCCCCATTCAGCACCAAACCCACATTTTTCCTCATCTTTCTTCCCATAGAAACCCTTCCTGTTGACCTCCATGTGTTTAGTGAGAATCAACTTCCATGTGAATTCCAGCCCTGATCCCTGGGCACTCTGGCAGCATCACTATATTCCTCCTGGGTACCCATATATGCAAACTGATGACAACTATCATTTGTACCCTTCTGTTTTACTTATTTTCATAAATTCAGACCATATCAAGTCCATGAATATGAAACATTGTTTTTATCATGATTTATTAGGATACTGACGTCATAAGCAGCCCTGGGCAAGAACTGGATATTTTGCTTTACACAGTTTGTTCTTTTTGGTTCTTCCAAAATGGTTTTTCTATTAAGTGAAACTGCAAAAAACAATGTTATGAGGGCATAAAAAAATAAAAAGCTATCATGGAAAAATTCTTTTATTTTGTCATTCCTAAACTTAATATCCTTCCCCACAACATTGCTTGCTTTCTAGAAAGTAATCTTAAATAAGAGGATAGAAATATTCCATTCTGAGATTAGGAGGGAAAAATCAATGAAATTGACAGTTTGAAAAAAGTCTTAATTTTTTTATGATAATGGAATTGTCTTTTTAATGTATATATATCACCAATTTCCAACCTGCAGTAAAAAATTACTTAAGAAGAAAGCCAAAGACTATAATAACTGTGTCCCAAACCATAATTTAACTAACAGCAGCAGACTCTTCTTCATGTCCTAATAAGTTTCTCTTTCTTTCATAAACATTTCAATCCCTTTGAAGAAAATTAACAGTACAATATGACAGTGCAATGCAATAATTTACTTCCATATGTACACCTGTGTATGTGTAAAGTGGTATAAGCATCAATTTGCTAGAAACTCCAGGTATAAATATAGATGTAGGTATATGTGTAGTCTTTTCTCATTGAAAAAAAGCATTTTTTTGCAAAGTGCAAAATCATTGTCCTCTAACCTAATTCCTGAAGTACTGCAATAGACAAGGTCTGTGCCTGTAGGGAGAATTTCCTTCCCTCCCAACTTTCCATGTCTTCCTAGGGCACGTCGTCTTTCACCTCAGAAACTTTGCCTGACTTTTCCAGTTTTCTCCTCCACATTCAGGCTTAATCCATTTCTCATCTGCTCTATCCCCCTATGGCACTTCTGCTTCCATTGCAGACGTTCATAAGTCACAGTCTTTAAGCAACTGTTTTTCCCAGCCATGCCCATGCAACTGACATGTCCTGCTTGGGGGAGTATTTCCTTCTTGCATGCTTTATAACACACTTTCAGTGATTTTGCCATTTTACAGCCTTTTGCCAAGTGCTCTGTCTTTTCCAGTTCTTTCGCTTGCACCATTTGTCAGAGTGGTTCAAAACAAAGAAAGGACTTTTGGGGCCATCCCAGATCATAATTACTGGTGCCAAGAGAGGCTGCTTCCTTGTTCTTCTTGGTTGAAGCTTAATTTCATCTTTTGTGAAAAATGGATCAGAAGAAAAAGTGAATCTTTTGACATTTGTGTTTGTTAAATTGTCCTACTGGTTTCAGTTTAAGGATTCCAAGATGTGTTTTCTGCAGAATGGTACCAGAATGCTCCTGAAATAAATTGCAGTAAATGGGAGACAGAAACTGTGGAATATTCTGTGTTATAGGCCACATTCATTTATGAAAATAAAGATCCAGTGGCTAAAAGGTTTGTTCATTTTCTATAAATATGGAGTGGAATGGAATGGAATGGAATGGAATGGAATAGAATAGAATAGAATAGAATAGAATAGAATAGAATAGAATAGAATAGAATAGAATATAATAGAATAGAATAGAATAGAATAGAATAGAATAGAATAGAATAGTCTAATTAGAACGGACCAACAATGATCATCTAGTCCACCATTTCCGTGTTGTTTCCTAGCCTTTTCTGGTTTCATTTTGAATTCAGCTTTTGGAAACATCAAGATACCAACATTTATTTCTGCAACATTACTATGCCCTGATAGGTTCACATCAAGATGGAAATATTCTTGCTTTTAGCTTCCTGTTGTTAGTCATCCTGTTGTATCTTATCAGTGCTATTTGTAAATCTCAAGACATCAATGCATCTTGCTTGTTAAAATAGCAAATATGCTGCTTTTCTCGGCTGTGCATCACTCCACTTAATTAAGAAAAATCTTTTGTCTTGAAAATATGCCCATGAAAAATACAGATCAAGCTGATCTAAGATGCTGATGACCTCACCTATCTGTGTATGGAAGCCAATCTCAGGGATACCAATCAGTCTCTTTAGAGGGGTCTGGAGAGGTAGAGCTTTTTTCTTTCTAATCTCCCCATGCAGCTTTTCCAAAACTGACTGCAGAATGTCCTATGGAATAGGCTCAGTTAAGGTCCCTTTTGTGTCTGAACCATTGTTTCTGAACATGCTGCTCTCTTCCATTCCCTTTTGGAGCTGAGCATTTAACACAAGTTTCAAAGACCACTTGAGTCTCCATAGCCAGTGTGAACAAGGTTTTTGTATTATTTCTCCCAGGGAATAAATGACAGAATAAGAGGAAATGGCTTCAAATTACACCAGGGGAGGTTTAGATTGGATAGGGAATATTTCTTCACTAAGAGAGTTTTCAAACCCTGGCACAGGGTACTCATGGAGGTAGTGGAGTCACCACCCCTGTAGGAATTTAAAAGGCATGAGGATGTTGGACTTGGGGACATGGTTAGTGGTGAACAATTCAATGTCTGACATTGTTGAAGTTCATTCATGTTTGCTGATCATAAACAAAATTGTTTCACTACAGTAATTTTCTCAGCAGCTCAGGAGATCCCTGGTGGCAGGAGGGTTGGAATTAAATTATCTTTAAGGTCCCTTCCAACCCAAACCATTCTGTGATTCAAAGAAAATTAAGGTAAAAGCTCAGTTGATGCCTTGATGAAGCTGCTTTGACACAGCACCCTGGAGAATGTGACTTTCCATTGCCAAATATGAGCAAAGAATGGTGAAAGAACCATCAGCCAATGTTTATGCAGTCCTTTGAAGCTGGAAAATGCTTCTCCATGCTTTTTTGCTCTACTTTTTTTTCCTCCCCAAATTCTGGCAGGCATTTAAATGGGACATTTTTACCCAAAGCATTATTTTAGCCTTTTATTTTACACAGCTAAATTAGGCATTTTGTTCCATTCTCTAAAAAATAATAATTAAAAGAATAAAAATGTCTGATTTGATCCCTAATATGCAGTGAAAGCTTAAGCTAGCTAATAATTGCTAATATACTACTTAGAGCTTCCTCTGACTCACAGCCAACTGCAGAGGGCAAGTCAAAACAGCCTTGGATAAATAATTAAAGCATTTAAAGATGTTAGGCTTATATTTTGATCCTAATCTTTAGCTAGTAAAAATCTACCCAGCTCAATGGAGGGAGTGAAGCTGCAGAAACTGAAGTTTGAGTCTTATTTTCAAGACTTCTCTAGGTCATAAGTGAGTAGAATTTGTATTTATTGATAATTGTGCTTACAGTTATTTATTTCTCTTTGGCTGATAATTTCTCAAGCATTTTTTTGAATGGGATTAAATGTAGATTATTGTCCTTTATTTTATGTACCTGCTACAGAGGTGAATTCAGAGGAAGCACTGGAATAGACATAATTGTATTTTTAGACATTGATTGATCTCATATAACTTTGTCTGTCTGATAGACTAACATCCAGATCTGAGCTATACAAATGTTTCAGTGATTTAACTCACCTTTCTCCTGGCAAATATCTAAAATATCTCAGAGAATCTGAGCTCTAGAAGCATCTGTTTCTGCCTGCTGATTATTAATTAGAGAATATAACTAATCTACACATTACTGTCAATTTTATTTTTTTCTTAATAAAACTGAGATTACTTTTTTGCCATCAAACAAGCTTGTCACTGAAGTGCACTTGGCTTTACACAGGGCCTTTGCACAAAATGTTGTAGCTTAAATGAAACTTCACAGTTCACCAGAACAGAGAGACAACAGATGCAAAACTCTTCTCTGTGGTAGTAAATTCCTTCGACTGCTCAACAGCCATGTTGCAACTTCCACCTTCTCTTTGCTTGCCTTCTTCCACAGTTATGTTTTCCTGTGTTTAGCAGATATTAACATAGTTGTTTCCACATTTATCATGTACCTTCAATACTAGTGAGGACTCCCTTAGCTCTGCTATAACATAAGATTCTGTAGGGATCAAGTGAGTGGGTTATGGACCAGACTAGGACCAGTGACAGCATCATTCCATTATCCCATAATTATATCCTCATCAACAGGAATACAGCAGTCTGACAAAGGCCAGGAAGTGGCCAGGACTCTCTGTTTTGCTTTTCCTGCAAGTCTTGTTTGGCCATTATTATTACTATCCTAGGGAAAGACATAGTGGATAAATGCCACTCATAGGAGTGACCTTTTTGGCAATCCCCACCATTTGAGTGGAAGCAGAATCAGGAAATTCAGATCTCCAGAGCTTTTTAATCTTCACCTTCCCTGCACTGCCAGAAAAACCCAAGCCTTACAGAGGCAAATTCAGTTTTTCCTGCAGTCCTCTGAGTGTTTGAGCTACTCGTGCTCTGACAGCCTTAAGGAGAATGTATTGGCTGCCAAATGGAGCTGGCTTTGCTTTAGGGCTCCACATACTCCTGTTGCTTAAGCTGTGGCCTACAAGGAGCATTCAGAACAAGAATAAAATGAGATAGGGCTGCTACATTGCTGGAAAGTTGAGATTGCCTCGAGAAAATAGGTTCTGGGGTCAGAGGAATTTTTTTTGGCAATGAGCATCCTTTATTCAGCAGTTTGTACCTTTGCTACATAAAAGGTCCAAATTACAGGAGTTTAGGAATGAAGTCAATGTTATTTGGTCAATATAAATGCAAGCTTAACTGAAATACAGTAAACCTTTTGTACTAGCTATGGTGATCACGATTATAGCATTTAGGGATAATCAAAATGGCAAATCTGCTTTTTTTTGGTTTTTTTTTTAGCAAACACATATTTCACCCCTCCCAGATACCTCAGTTCCACTGTCCATCTAATCACAGGGATTGCACCATTTTTGAATAGCCCTTGTCAGAAGGATTAAAATCCAGCAAAGCACATCTGGATATAAATCCAGATGTTTGTTAGCCTAGCAAACAACCAAAGCTATATGAGATAGACCCAAGTCAGAAAAGGAGTTGTATTTACTCTGACATGACCTGAATTCATCTCTGCTGCAGACACAGCATTGAGAGGGTATAATGGGGAGATTATGCTCACGTTTAAAAATTCCTGTGAAGACAATTCTTTCCACTCATCCTTAATAAAGATCCTCAATGAAAACTCAGATGCATTCAATCTCAATCTTCTCCAAGAAGAATTGCAAACACAAAGGTTCTGAAATTTTCAGAATTACAGACTCAGGAATCTCCATTTTGTGAAAAACTCTCAAACATGGTATTCTTCACATCTCAGTGTCTGTGACCTACTACATATGTACTACATATGTACTACTACCTGAATTATGTTAGGAGCCAGAACTAGATTCTGATCCACAGAATCATAGAACAGATTGAGATGGAAGGGACCAAAAAGATTATCTGGTTCCAGCCCCCTGCCATGGACAGAAACACAGAACTCTGTGTTTCTCTGTAATCCCCTATATAAACTGTCTAAGCTTCCCTTATAGCCACAGAGATCTCATTAATGTTTAAGCAAAGGATGACCAGAAAGTTGTACAGCTTACTCTTAAGGAAACTCTTCAGTTTGGACAACTGAATCTCTGCTTCTGGACTCAAAATAATGGTGGGATTTCTACTGAGTATTGTGAAAGCTTTTAGACACCTATGAGGGGCACAACCCTCTTGTCTGAACATTGGCATCTACTGCTATTTTAGATGAGGATAATGGCCATGAAACAGAGCCTGAGGACAGCTGGCTCCTGGAATACAGGCAAGAATATCCCAATAGCACTGAACACTGCTTGGGAATCTGATCACAGGTCTGTATTTAGGGGCAGTCAAGCTGGAGATGTGTTCCATTCCTCCTGCTGTCACTTTAATCACTCAAAGAGCCCCAGTGGATGCCACCTACAAAGAAAAGACAGAAAGAAGAGGGACAAAATTGTCTGAAGAAAAGACTAATGAAGACATAGTGTCTGTATTCAAACACTATAAATCGGAGATAAAGAAGAATAATAAAAGTATTCACTGTATTCAATGAGTATGGGGGAAATAATTCTGTCCGAAAACTTCAGTAGGGACACCTCTGTAATGAAATGGATCATTGCAAAAACAGAGCACCTGGAAAGGCTGTAGTGTGTCCATGCCTGGAAGCTTTGTGAACAGGTAGAGGACATGGACTGGGTTTCCTCCTGAGGTCTCTTCCAGCCCCACTCCTAATGAGTCTATGACTGTATTTTTCTGTGCTGGGGAATTGGAAAATGATCTCTGTGGGTGGAAATGGACTTACCCCCATCACACAGGCCTCCTGACACCGCCAACAGAATTTTAAATGAGGAGCTAGACAGTCTGTAGCTCTTTAATAGGGCTTTGCTGCCAAGGGGCCCAACATATTTCCCATAATGAGGCAAGGGTAGGAGGAGAGAAGAGGGAAATTCCTCCATTCTTTATATTTCCATAGTATTTTGTAATTAATTTGATGCCTTTACAGAAAATTAATTGGTTTTTGATAATGAAATATAGAGAACTAACCAGACACTAGCAAATTAAAAAAAAATTTAAAAATCACAGCCTAATGGGTCCCCACGTCAGACTGATAATGTTGTCTCCCTCAGGTGCTTAAGGGAAAAATAGCCCAAGAGGAGACACTGTGAAAGTCCTTGTCAATTGAAGGGTTAATCTGCCTTCCTTCCCCACTCCCCTGCTCCCTCACAACTAAAGCTAAGCAGATTAATTAAAACTTAAAAGGATTCTGATTTAGTTACAAGTAAGAAAGTGTAGTGCTGCAGCTTCATGCCTATAATTCACCATTGCAGAGTAACACTTGGACAGGCTGAGCTGTAATTACCTCATGATGTACTGTGTTCACTGCAATTCCTCACAAAACCTCCCTTTTAGGTTTTTCCCTGCCTTACCTCCTCTCTCCTCTCAACCCTCCCTGGCTGAAGGCATTTACAAGTGGTAAATATTAATTGTTAGGGAGATGACAGCTGTGGGTCAGGCAGGGGCTGATGGATGAGCTCTGTAAATCCAACAGGTATCTTCTCCACTTCATCTGTCATCCCCTGGTGAAACAGAAAGCCATTCTAGAATATTTCTAGTTAATATTTCATTTTTTTCCTCAATATATTACTGGAAGAAAAGTGATAAGAGGAAAGAAAAGAGAATCAGAGAAATGCCTGTCTTCTCATTCCCCACAAAGTATTATGAAGTAGAGCAAGTCATTAATTTTCCACACATAGCAGTCAAATTCACACATTATTTACTCAAGAAAATGCACAATAATTTTCTGTTGTCAGGTCTGCAAGCCACCAAGGCCACAGATTCTAAATACAATTCATCCTTTGTGGAGTTCCACAGGTCAGGCTGGACAGGGTGTGGAGCAATCTGCTCCAGTGGAAGATGCCTCTGCCCATGGCAGTGGACTGGAATCTTCAAAGTCTCTTCCAATCCAAATCATTCTGAGATTCCAGGATTCTATGAAATCTGGTAAATATACTATACAATTATTTGGATGTCCTTAAAAACAGGAGAATGAAAATACTTACATGTTATGGGTTGGTTATTTGCATAGAGGTGATTTTCCACCTATGAGGATGTTCCACATCTACACATCTGGTGAATCCTTCCAGGGATGTTGACTCCACCACTTCCCTGGACAGCTTTTTCCAAAGCCTGGCTGCCCCTTCAGTGAAGGAATTTCACTTAGCAGCCAATCTAAACCTCTCCTGGTGCAACTTGAGCCATTTTCCTCTTGTCCCATCACTTGTTACCACTGAACTCCAAAGGGTTCCAACCTCCTTCCAGGGAGCAGGAGATGAAGACATCCATAAAATAAACTGGACAGATCAGTCCAGTGGGATGGAATAAATATGCATTCATTTTGAGAAGACAGAAGTTTGATAGGGAGACAACATTGAAGATATCAATCTAGAGACCTTGAGGTTGCTTTATTTCACATAGAATCACAGAATATCCTGAGCTGGAATGGACCCACAGGAATTATAAAGCCCAACTCCTGACCTTGCACAGGGCACACCAAGAATCCCACTGTGTGTCTGAGAGCATTGTCCAAATGCTTCTCGAGCTCTGTCAGGTGTGTTTTACGTAAGTGGCAAAAACATTCACAGAGGATGTATCAGTACAGTATTAAAAACAACAACAAAAAAGAAAGATAGATAGATAGATAGATAGATAGATAGATAGATAGATAGATAGATAGATAGATAGATAGATAGAAAGAAAAATAAATAGCTAAAACCAGGCCATCTGGGCTCCTGATACCTTTTTGACCATCAAGGAGAATTAGGCATTTGTCTGTAAACCTCTCCAAGCACTCAGTTCAGATTACAGTGCCATTTGATATGCAGGGACTCACAAGCAATGATCCAGAGGTGGTAACATCCCCCAGAAGTGCAGAGTTGGGTCTAGCTGGCCCCTGCAGATGTTCAGGATACCTTTGGCTTCTCAAATTACACTTGGTGTATCCATGAGACACCTGAGCTGAGCCTGCAGCGCTTGTCAGTGACCAAAAGACCTTTGTAAATCAACTCAGGCTGCATAATTCAAGTATGAAGGGATGGGCTGGAGCAGCAAATTCCCTCACTGACAGTTTAAGGTGGATTCAGAGGTTTGACTCATGTCATAGCTTTGATTTTCAATGATAAATTAAAAAAGAAAAGCTTTTCAACAAAAGTCTTTTTTAGGATGAATCAGGAGACAACAAAACTAGAAAATGCACATTTTTCAAATCTCATGCCTGGGATCATGTGGAGATTGTATGAGAACAGAGGTGTATAAACTCTTGGTATATTTTATTCTGCAAGTTTGTAGATTTGCTTAATCAACCTTAATGCTTATTTACTATACACCATGTGCTGGTGGTGGGTCCTTCTCAATTCTTTTTTTATCAACTACCCATCCAAAATTCACTGTTTATGAGACCAATCATTTATTTTCCCTTCTCAATAGATTTGTAAAGTAGATTTGTTGTTGAGTTTAACTTTTTTATCTTTGAACTTTTCTTCTTAGTGAAATATTATGATTTCTAGATTTCTAGATCTTGTCATTTCTAGATTTCTTTATAGTCATAGAGTTTATACCACTGGAATATCAAAGTTTATATTTAGATGTCTAAACAACAGCAAAAAGGAAAACAAAAAAATCTGGTACATATGTTCAGCTTTTATAGTATAATTTCTGCCAATTACAAGGGAATCATTCCCACATTTAAAGTTGATTCTGCATAATATTTGGGAAAATGCATCTGGTTTGGTACTCTTATAAAAATTTGGAGCACTTTTTGTGGCAGTTTACAGGGCTGTGAACTTTGTCAGAGGATGGCCTGCTGTCAAGACAGTGTCTTTTGCCAATATCATAAATGTTACTTCGATTTGAATGATTTCTATATTATTGAGAAATTTATTTCCTGCCGAAGTTCAAAAAGTCATCAATGGCATCAGGGTGCTTATAAGTGGGCAGTTTTTGTTCAGTCCAAGCAAAAACCAAAAAGGTAATTTTAATAATTGTTTTAAAGCATAGATCTGTTTTAGATCCCTGACATCTCATAAACAGCTCTTTTTTGCTGTTGTTCAGTTGGATTTTTCTTTTTTTTTTATTATTTGTTTGTTCTGGGGATGTTTGTGATTTTGTTTTGTTTGCTGGGTTTTTGTTTGGTTTGCTTGTTTGTTTAAGAAGGATTTATAAGAAATGCATAATGATGCTTCACTGTATCAAGGTAGATATAGAATATTCCTTTTGTTTTTTCTGGGTTATATCAGACAGAACAATGCCAGCAGATGAAGGAAGGTGATCCTACCCCACTGCTCATCCCTGCTGAGGCACATCTGGGCTGCTGTGTCCAGTTTTGGGCTTCTCAGGACAAGAGAGACATAGAGCTCCTGGAGAGTGTGCAGTGCTGGGTGACAAAGATGATGAGAAGGGACTGGAGCATCTCCCTGCCCAGGAAAGGCTGAGGGAGCTGGGGCTGTTCAGCCTGGAGAGGAGATCCTGAGAGGGAACCTCATCCCTGAGTGTCCCTGTGTGTCCCTGTGTGTCCCTGAGTGTCCCTGTGTGTCCCTGTGTGTCCCTGAGTGTCCCTGTGTCACCCGTGTCCCTGTGTGTCCCTGTGTGTCCCTGAGTGTCCCTGTGTGTCCCTGTGTGTCCCTGTGTGTCCCTGTGTGTCCCTGTGTGTCCCTGTGTGTCTCTGTCTGTCCCTGTGTGCAGGGAGGGTCAGAGCAGTCCCAGGCTCTGCTCCAGGGCCCAGCAATGGCACCAGAGGAACGGGCAGGGACTGATCCCAGCAAGTTCCAGCTGGACAGGAGGCAGAACTTCTTTACTGTGCAGTGACTGAGCCCTGAACAGAGACCAGAGGGGGGCTGGAGTCTCTCACTGGGATATTCCAGAGTGATCCAGACACAGCCCTGTGTCCTGAGCTCTGGGATGGCCCTGCTGGAGCTGGGAGGTGGCACCAGATGAGCCCCTTGGTCCCTTCCAACCTGACTCATCCTGTGACATGACACAGATGAAAGACTTCCCAGCAGAACCAGCACTGGTGGCTGCAGTTTGAAGTTCTGATAGGAAAATCTTCCCAAACTATCATGAGCATGTGATGTGTTGTTCCTCATCATGTGGCCCCGTGTAGTGTTGCAAAAGGGAAGAATCCACAGGAGTCTGTGCAAGAGCTGCAGCACCACATGAAACCATAGCACATGTTTGTAATTAAAAATTAGTTCCTCTGACTCTAGGGCTAATATTTTTAGACTAATTCTCAACTGGTTTGTAAAAGAAGATGAATTCAGTAAGACCACAGACTGTAGAGACAGTTTTTTCGTCTCCAGCAATGGCCAGTTCTGACTGCTTGTTAGAAGGAGCATAAAAAGAAAAATATGCATTGATGTTCCCACATTTGAGCTTTCCAGCCTTCTGCAATCTTTGGCTATGCAATTTCCTGACCTGGGGGTTATTCCTTTGTCTCTCATAGTCTATGAAGGGTTTTCCTTCCATGTTTGTATCTAATTGCTTTTCGAACCCGTGAAAACTTATGACATTCACAACATCCCAACATCCTGTGGCAATGAGTTTCATAGTTTAATTTTGTGCTGTGTGAAAAAGTACTTTCCTTTAATCATTTTGAGCCCACCTTCAGATAACTTTATTTGATACCTACTAGATTTTGTATTACAAGGAATAGCAAATAATTGTTCTTTCTTTGCCTCCTCCATGATTGTCATGATTTCATAGACTTCTGTCCCATCCTGAAACAATTAGTTTCTCCAGGCTGTAGATATTTATTTCAGTTTATCTCCCCTTACATGGAACCCATTTCATACCTTTAAGCATCTTTGTTATTCTTTCCTTATTTTGCCAATTTTTTTCTATATTTATCCGAGCTGTACTGTGTGCAGTTATTTACACCTGTTAAAAGTGATAGCATCATTTTTCATGCTAATACAGGAACATTTTACACCCATTTTTGACTAAAAATATGTGAGACTGTGGCTAGTTTGGTTCTCCACAATCAGTAAATATAAAACAGTTTCAACTTAGGAAAAAATCTATTCTGACTTGCTCTGAATTCTGGGTTCCATATTTTTTTTTAAAGAGAAATATTTATTTAATATTTGTTTTGATTATTCCATCTGATGTTCCTCAATCTGGTGGAGAGAAAACAATATGTTCTGCTAATGACTATGTTTTTAATGTCTGATGAATTTTCTTCTGTGAGAGAAGGACACAGCTCTTTCAAACTCAGCAGCTGAATAGATCTATATGCCCCAAGGCAGAATGTTGTCAGGATAATGACACAGCTAATGTAATTAATTAACCCTTTTGAAGTCTTAATGTTTCAAAATTCCAGGTAATGGTATTTAGGTAGCCATTTTATTTTATTTTATTTTATTTTATTTTATTTTATTTGGACTTATGTAAGATTGCAATTTGATACGTAAGCAAAAAAGCCCTCCCTCAAAAGGAAGAAGAAAGAAAGAAAAAGAAAACACATGGTCACTCTGAATAAAAAAAAACATCAGGATGCATTATGGAAGCAGAAAATCTTTGAGCTATGTAATTTTTAAAATTGTATTTTCCATATAGTATGCTAACCACAAAAAAATCTCCAATACAAATGTTTTATGCTGTAAAAAATAATAATAGCAAAAAAATAATTTCTTTGGATGTGAAGCTTGAAGCAAAGGTTCAAAACCTCACCGTACTATGGATTGCAAATCACAATGTGACCTTGGCTGCAACATTTAATTGCTGTGTGCTTCATTCCGTGATCTTTAAATAAGGGGACAATATCATTTCCTTATCCCTGATTTTTATCTGGCTCATTTATTCACACTGCAAATAGGGCAGGATCTGGCCTTTTTTTAAAATGGTGAGGGCAGCCCTTCATGCAGGGAAGTTCTGAACTTGATATAAACCTTTTGTTACTGAGCCCTGTAGAGGAGATGACACTCAGTGTTGATAAATATGTCTGAGCAACTAAGTAATTTGAAGTTGCATTTTAATTCTGTTCAAGTAAGATGAGTGAAATCATGGTTTGATTTATATCAGTGAAAATCTGGAATAATTCCGTTGAGCTCTCGGGGGTCTTTTTCATTTACATTGAGGTAACAAAAACTTGCATTAATTGCTTTTATTTTTATCTTGGAACTGAAATTAAAGCATGTCTGTTACTTTTAGATTGTATTTGGTGCATTTTTTAACCACAGAAAAACAGTTTTATGCTGTCACTGAAGATGTCCTTCTGCATCAAACAATCCAGTGAATTCAGAGTCACTGTATAAATGAAAACTCTTTTTGGGAGCTGCTTCTCTTTTTCTGTGCATTTTTCTGTTCTTTTAACAACTATTTCAGTTTAGACACTACATATGTTTAAACTTGTGATTATCCAGGTCCTGAACATTCCAAAATCTCTGCGAAGTCTCCTGCCATGCTGAAAGCTTTCCTATTTCTGTAATAATGCCTTTTATAAAAGCAGCAGCAGAATTGGCAGCACAGCTGGGAAAGGTACTTGCTTTAGCTCTCATTTAATTTTACAGTTTTGAAATTATGTCTGCTTCACCAGAAAAAGGTTTTATTTTTACAAAGCTTAATTAAAATACCAAAAATGTCGAATTTATTATCATAATGTTAAGGTGTAGGATTTTAACATTGTTTCTTGTGCAAAATTAAGAGGAAAGTCAGACAAGGCACTCTAAGAAAAATATCAAATTATGGGTTTTAAATTACTCAAAATTGATATTTTTATTTCAGTTTTCTTTGCTAAAAATAAAAATCTGGGTGTTGGAAAAAAGTCATAGAACCATAGAATTTTTGAAAGGTTTTGGGTTGGAAAGGACCTTAAAGCTCCTCCAGTTCCACCCCCTGCCATGGGCAGGGACACCTTCCACTATCCCAGGTTGTTCCAAGCCCCACCCAACCTGGCCTTGGGCACTTCCAGGGATGGGGCAGCCCAAATTCTTTGTGGCATTTTCCAGAGTTATTTGTACTCCCAAGGTTCCAGGTGAGCTCTGAACCTTTCAAGACAGAGGTGGTGCAAGCACATGGTCAGACACAGCAGAGGAATGATGCTGCCTGGAGCCAGTGCTGCAGCACACTCAGCTAATGACAAAATGACATGGAAATTCCTGTGGCACTGCAAGAAGGACCCTCCTTGCTCCTTGGTAACCCCACCTTGAATCCAGACCCTTCTGGGTGCTGGACAGTGAATTGGGCTCCAGCCTGTTTTATTTATTCACCCCTTGTCATGCAAGCTTAAAGTGTTTGGGCCAATGGAATCAAGGCAAGGGTTGTAAGGGAGTCATTCTGCAATTTGCACACCCAATTTGTTTTCTTTCCCATTTTCCATCCCTAGTGGCATTTGGGCCTGTTGCTCTCTCCTCTCCAGGAAAATCTGATCTACTGTGGAGGATATGTATGGCAATACAACAATATTGCATACAGTTTTTTAATTGTATATATTTATTCTCCAACACAGCAAAATTTATATCTTAACACAGCACATCAAGCCCTTAAAAAGAGTAACCCAGAGCAGTGGGGAAGTGCTGTGCTGTAAAAGGCTGCCCCTGGTTCCAGGAATCATATCCAGATGAGCATTAGAGCAGCTGATTTTTAAGCCATATTAAGGGAAATGCTGACATAATAGCCAGGTACACCAGTTTTACACCAGCTGAGAGATTCTCTGTGCCAAAGCAGCACAAAGATCCAGTCCTTTGGCTTGGAGCATCTTGGAAAGAATCCTATTTCTATGCTTCTTTTTTTAGTTTTGTTGTGTTTTTTTTTTTTTTTTTTTTTTTGTTTGTTTGTTTGTTTGTTTATTTTTTCTGGGAGTGAGCTTTCCAATGAATGTATGTTCAATACTATGCACACACTTTAGTATCCCAGAATTCGGGCACTAATCTCTTTTCAATCCTGGTGGCAATATCAGAGTATTAACAGAGGCTTTTTAATTACAGGCTTTTAAACAGCCATATTTAGGAAAAAAAAAAAAAAAAAAAAAAAAGATATGCAATATAATCCTGTCCAAATGTTATTTCAATGCCAATAAAAACCAGTGAATAGACTGAAGACCTTAGTAAATAAAACCCTGTTATTTTACTTCAGGGATTGAATTTGTTGGCCAGGCTCAAGATTTTCACTGAAAATGAGATTGGTGGGTTTATTTTAGCCTGAGTAGATAATTCACATTGAAAAATAGTTTGATAATTATTCTCATTAGTCACCTAGCACAGACCAAGATATAATGGATTTAAACTTTGACAGGGAAATTTAGGTTAAATTTTAGTAGTTAGAGAAAAGTAAAGAAGAAATGTCAAAGAAAAGGAAAGAATGCATCAATTAAAGGAAAAATTAAGTAACAATAAGAAGACATACTGTGAAATGCTGAAGGATGAGAAATGACAAACTTACCATGGAGGTGCATTGATTGGGTAAAGTGTTCCTTAGGTCCACTGAAGACAACAGAGTATTTTTCCTTTATTTACATATTTTTAATTTACTCATTATTTGGGCACATGAATGTCCAAAGAATGTCAATGAAAGTGGTGAAAGGACTGGAGCACAAGTCTGGTGAGGAGAGGCTGAGGGAGCTGGAAAGGGGCTCAGTCTGGAGAAAAGGAGGCTCAGGGGGAACCTTGTGGCTCTGCACAACTCCTGACAGGAGGGGACAGCCAGGGGGGACTCAGGCTCTGCTCCAGGGAACAAGCAATAGGAAGAGAGGAAAGGGCCTCAAGTTGCACAAGAAAGGGCATAGATTGAATATTAAGATTTTTTAATTGAAAGGTTTGTCAGGAATTGGAACAAGCTGCTCAGGGAAGTGGTGGAATCTCCATCCCTGGAAGTGTCGAAAAGCTGTGTGGATGTTGCACTTGGGGACATGGTTTGGCAGTGCTGGGTTAATACTTGGAGTAAATTATCTTAGAGGTATTTTCAAACACAAATAGTTCCATGATTCCATGAATGTTCTTATTATTTCTATACAGCTCAAGAAAAAAATCCTGTTTTGGTATTTAGTCATCAAATTGGACATCAAAGGAAGAAATATGTTCAAGATTGGGTGTGTATGTCCATCCCTTTTCCAGGAGCTCTTGACAAATCTTTATTATATTAGAGTTTGTCATTCAGCCTTATGGATTTTATTATGGATTTTGTGGTTTCTTTTCTGCATGAAGAGTGGAAGCCTCATTTAGAACTGAATAATGATGTGTTAGTATTGGACACAAAATCTGTCTCCTGCAGCAGGAGCACTCTGATCCAGCTCCACACAGAGACCTCCATGTAGCACTGGGAGATGTTTTCTCCCTGGAGTCAGCCATGGTAATTTTGCACATTGTTTCTTTGAGCCTCTATCTGGGATTGAGATGCCTTTTGTCACAAAGATTTCAGAGCCTTGGGATAATGCATGACAAGATAATTATGTGCCCTACAAGGAGGCAGTAGTGGAAGCTGTAAAACACTGCAGAGTATTCAGTGTATTCCAGGCACCAGAACTCATGGATTTGAGAAACAGCACCTAATCCCCACTCATTATAAAATCAAGAAGACAGAAAATGTGTTTGAAAATGGATCCATCTCTGGGAACAACCAAGGTCAGGTTGGATGGAACTCTGAGAAACCAGATTTAGTTGAAGATGTCTCTGCTCATTGAAGAGGGGATGGACTAAATTACTTTACATGTTCCTTGCAACTCAAACTATCCCAAGATAAAATAGCAATAATAACAATAACATTAGTAGTAATAATAATTATTATTTTCTTACATTGAAATTACTACAATGATAAGAAAGCTTTCAAGATTGTCTGTACCATGTAATCAAGCAATTAAACCTTTGACCCATTCCATTGAACACTTCTTTCCTAGAAATAATTTTTCTTCACAAAATTATCTGTCAAGACAGGCTCCTATGGCCAGCAAGAAGAGACTAGATCCCAGGGTGAACAATTCATCCCATCACAGAACTGGTGTGTCCTTAAGTTACATTTTATTTATTTCTTGATATTTCATATGTCTCCTTTCAACTGCAGCAGGTGCATAGCTGACTACTTCAAGCTAAATGCCTAATTTTGGTATTGGAAAAGTTAGATATGATGACCTTTGCCTAGACTGGGAATACAAAATGAATTCTTTTATAAGGACCTAAAATTGCTGTAACTGTACTGAATCAACCAGCAGTGATTGATGACTCCTCTTGGACTTATATGAATGTGTCATAGGAACAATATTTTATTTACATCTGAGAACTTGACCTTTCTGAATTGCAGCTTTAATTCAGAAAGAAATAGAATAAGGAGAGAACTCTGAATAACATGAGTGAAGTACCTATAGGTCTGTGCTTAGAGTCTTGGAATTGATGTTTGGTGCCTAAGAGCTGAGTGAAAATATCTGCTGAGTGTGGTGGCACTGAGAGGGCATAAAACTAGTGTGGAAAGGTTAGAACTAGACTTTAGATTGTCCCTAGTAAGTAAATTGGGAATTATTGCTGAATTTTTTGGTCTAATAATGAAATCAATTTTTATCCTTTGCAATCTAGTAAATTTTCCCAGAGTAGCAGAAGGTTACAGAGTCCATTCAAGGCAACAGACAAGAGATTTTAAATGTTATGAAGCTGAGAGTGTATTGGATATATCCCAAATTCACTGAGGATAACCACAGTGCAATTTACAGAGGGGTGGCACATTGGCCAGCTCTAAAACCAGCTTTTCCCCATGACATTTTCCTTCTATGAGAATGAAACTGCGTAGACTTTTATTTTTGGATTTTTTATATTTTGATACAGCTTTACTGGGCAGTTTCTAGTATTCAGTAGCTTGTCTTTAGTCTACAATAAACAATAAAAATCTTTGAAGATTAGACCTTTTCTGTCAGGTGCCCATAAACTTCCAGATATAATTGGTAAAAATTGCAAGAAAGGCTGGAGTAAATGTTAGAATCCTTATACTGATTTTTGTGCTCTTTGCATTTGACTTAACTGCTGCTCTTGGGGCATGTGAAATACTTCTGTTAGATATCAGATAGGAAATAAAATGTGTGTTCTGCACTGTGAAAGTCCTTTGGCACAGACCATTACAGCTGAAATTTGGAAGCTGTTCACTTCTGTTAATTAATTTATATCAATCTATAACTCACAAAAGCAAGAGCTTGACATGCTGTTGTGTTCATTCTGTATATTAAAAGCTTACATGCACAGTCTTCAGGATATTTCATTAATCTACCTCTTTAATAATATCATAAATACACATAGCTTTTCAAGGTACTTACTCAAGTATATTGCTTGTAACACCCCAGTGAACAAAATCTGAAATGGACCTCAGAACTAGTTTTAATTCCCAAATGGAAATAGCTGAGGGTACAGCTGCCTGAGTAAATGAAGCACTGCTGGAAGTGGACACAGGCACTAAACTGTGGCTGTTCATCCTGTTCTATATCCAGAACACTTTTCAGCATGGTTTCATTCTAGACCAGCTAGTGTTGCCCCAAATTATTTCACTGAATACCTGGGGTCTTATGTGGGCCAAGGACAATTCCTTTTATGCAGTTTGGGTGCATTCATGCTGTTCTGGAGGCTGAGGCAATTCACTATTACACACACACACCAGTCTGAGCCTCCCACCCTGAGGACAGGATAAAAACTCCTGGCACTACTCATTTCACTAATAAACACCTGAATTTTTTTTGTCTTCCAAAGGCTGGTCCTGATTCTTCAAATTTAAGGATGATGAATATCTTGACAGCAGCTACATTTCCTGTCTTGAAACTCAGTGCAAGTCCTATATTGGAAAAGAACTGTAAAACCAAATTTTTAGATTAAAAAACTATAGGAGAACTGTAATATATGTCTGAAATAAAGATGTTCCCAGCTACATTTTTGCTCTCTCATAAAATGGAAAGAAAATTACAAAACCTGGCAGCAGGTTTTACTGCTTTTTCACCATTTCAAACAGAATTCTGTCACAAAAGCAGCGTGCTAGGATATATATTCCTATTGCCTCTGTTATTTTATGATTTGTCAGTGAGTAACAGGGGTGTTGCTTGGACTTCAAGATTTCCCTCCCCTTATGCAATAATTAAGCTCTGATAGCAGTACTGAAATGGAAGCTGGACTAGTTTGTTATTAAACTTAAGAGCACTTGGAAACACCTTCCTACATCAGGCAGGGGCAGAATATCAAACAGAGAACAAGCATTATTAGCATCCACTTTGAACTCAAGAGCAAATTTGATAATGTCTGGGCTAATTTGGCATCTCTTTCCTCTGAACTCTCCTTTTTACCCAAGACAATCATTCCTGTGGCTTGTTTGTTCCCAGCAATCACAGAACAATCTTAAATCAGTAAAGAGTGGTGCATCTTAACTGAATATTTTAAATTCATGCAATAATTTGCCATTTATTTTGGTACAACAATTTTTTAAAATCTTTTAGGGGATCTGAAAATCATTATTGGTGCATACAGGAGAAGTCTGGGTAAGACTACAGTAGGTGGTCAACTTTTTCTTAATCCAAACAATTCACAACATATAGTAGAATATTTTTTTTTTTTTACCAACACAGAAAAATACTATTTCTTTTTCATGGGAATGATGAAGTATCATTTTTCTAAGTAAATGTAAAAGGGTATGAATCACTGTAAAAAAAGGAGGAAATTTTTCCACCATGGACTCTTTTTCTTTCCCAACATTTCAATATTGCCAGTCCAAAAATTTAAATAATAAATTTCAACTCCAGTATTCCCCTGCACACTTTTTTCCCCCCTTCCCATTTTTTTTTTTTTTTTAACATTTGGAAACCTCCTACATCTCTGAAAATGTTAATGGGCTAATTATCACTGAGTTAATTTGCAAGTCATATTCCCTCCTGCCCCCACATTAAAAAAAAAAAAAAAAAGGGAAATCTCCTCCCCCATTTTATTTTTCGTCAAGTTAAAAAAAAAAAAAAAAAAGGCAAGTGAACTTAGCCACAAAATAAGTCAAGGGAAAAATGAAGTACTAATTAAGAAAGCTGGGGTTTTATGCAAATGACTTCTTCACCGAAGACAGTCTAATGAATGTGCCCTGAGTCGATCCGTGTGCGTTTTCGCCAAGCTGACAGCTGGCTCGGAGGAAGGTCAGACAGAATCAAGCATGCACAGAGCATAATCCTTCAGATTGGCAGCTCTGCCCCCTGGTCACTGTTTGATTATCTCCCAAATTGCTGTATTTCACAGAGATAATGATTTTTTATGGTCACAGATTTGAAGACAACTGCTGTATCCTGAGGGTTGTCGTTCTGCAAGGAGACACTGCTGCTTCCTTCGGAGAAGAAATGGGGGGAAAAAAAGTCACTCTGTCTTTTTTCCCCTCTCTATCTCTCTCCCACTTTCCTTTCCCCACCTCTCCTTTTCCTATTTATTCCTTCTATTTATGTCTTTATTTGCATTTCTTGTGGCCAAGAGGAGCCTCCATTGTCTGCGGGAGGAGGGCGACGCTCCTCCGCAGAATTCCCGCACTGAGCCCGGCCACATCTCACATCTCACGGAGATAACACAATTCTCCAACCAAGTATGAAAGAGCAGACACTCAGGAGCAGAGAAATCAGGGAGGGGGGAGAGTGTCTGAAGGAATTCTCTGCACATGGTTGCTGTTCATTGCTGCTCGGTGGCTTGCTGTCCTGATGGCCAGATATGTTGGGCCTCAGGGGGTTGTAAAAACCATCGTGGGGCTGGAAAGGGGATAAATGCCAAAGGCAGCAGTGGTGGAGATGGTTTTAAAACAGGCCAGGTGCAGATGTACAAACAGCATAGTAGCTGCCACGATTCACATCCCTGACATTGGCACCTGTGGATGGATTTTCCTTTGAGTCTTAATACCCAAGGGGTAAATGTTCCTAAGAATGTAGGTAATCGAGGAAAAAAACAAAACAAAATTAACAAAAAGCAAAAAAAAATCCATAAGAAACAAAACAAGCAAGCAAAAAAAACCAACCAAAAAAACTCCCCAAAATCAAAAAAACAAAACAAAACCCAAAAAAGCGAAAACCAACCAACCTAAACAACCAAAAAAAAACAAACCCCAAAAAAACCCCCAAAACCAAAACAACAAACCAAAACAAAACAAAACCCAAAAAAGTGAAAACCAACCAACCTAAAAAACCAAAAAAACAAACCCCCAAAAAAACCCCAAAACCAAAACAACAAACCAAAACAAAACAAAACCCAAAAAAGTGAAAACCAACCAACCTAAAAAACCCCCCAAAAAACCCCTCAAAACCCCCCAAAAACAAAAAAACCAAACCAAAACTCAGAAATGCAAAAACCAACCAACCAACCACAAAAAAAAAGGCATTTAGTGCTCCTGGAAGGATTTAGTCAGAAAAACTGTATGTTGAAGAGCTGGACGTGCATTATCTGATGAAATGCTTTTTCTATGGAAAAATGTTACCAAAAGCAAGCTTTGCAATAGAAGATGCTTGCCAAGATAGGCAAGGGTAGAAATTGTGGAAAAAGGAAAAAATACAATTTAATGTATAAACAGTGTGTTGTCCTCCTTTGTTTCAAACTATAAAAAATGTCTTGGTGGTTTGAACTATTAATGGACAAAATGAGGCGCCCAAATAAAAACTAAGAATTTATTGATCTGTTTATTTATTAATCTATTTCTTCAATATTTTGAGATGCTCATTAATTCATTTATTAATTTGAATTTCCTCACATAGTAAAAAGTGAGGATATTTTATGAGTGTGGATGAATATCAACTGCCTGAGCACCGATTCTTATGTTAGATTAGTGGAAAAAAAATAATACTTCAGATGAGGGAGAATTGATCAGAGGTAAATTCTCAACATTGTTTCATTCAGAGCTATAGTTGGAAATTAATTTTCCAACACTACTGTGAAGGTGTCCAGAAAGGGTTGTCAAAACTCTCCTCTGGATCAGGGCAAGAGGAAACCAATTCTCTGAAGACCCACTCTATCCCCAAGTGCTGAATTTGGAAAGCATGAGCAAAGCAGAGCAAGAAAGACTCTTTCCTGAGTATGAAGGGATTATTTTGATCCCTGCACTTGGATATGAATGATTTTGAGGGGCCTGCAAGAAAGACTTTCTGGAGAGCAGTAAATTCTAGTAGGGATGTCCTCAGAGAAAAGAAGATGAAGTTGTCTTATGTCTGTACACTTGGGAAGATTGGCTGGGTATCCCTTGGACAAAGTGGAAGCCTGAGATCAGGAGTGGCAGGAAGGTCCTCCCAGCACCAGTAAATCTAACATGGGGTGAGAGGGAATATCCAGAGGGAAAGAAGAAAGCAGATATGAGTGGAGTGAGCTCCACTGAGGATGTTTGTTCATTTGGAAAAGTCCTTATTTCACAACTGGTCTGACAATACTGAGAACTTCTTCTTTCCTGTGAGGGTGGTGATGCCCTGGCACAAGGTGCCCAGAGAAGCTGTGGCTGCCTCTGGATCCCTGGAAGTGTCCAAGGACAGGCTGGACAGGGCTTGGAGCAACCTGGGCTAGTGAAAGTTGTATCCATCCATGGCAGGGGCTTGGAATGAGATGAATTTTAAAGAGCTTTCAAACAAAATCATTCTATAGCTCTATGAAATCATTGTAGCACTGACTGATGGTCCTCAAGCCACAGTGGAGGCAATACAAACAAAAATGAGAAAGAGTGTTTTAGCAATGAATAGAACAGCACCAAATTCAGATGTCTGGAAAATTTGAAGCAGTTGCTTATCACTGTCTTGGAAAATCTTTCTCTCAGTCCTCGTATCCAGACCTCCACTGTACACACTGAACCTGTTACTGGAAGAGCATGGCATCCAGCTAAAATCACAGAAGGGGAAATCACTTTTGCTTCTACAAGTCGAAGTGAACTGAAATTCACAGTGAACTACTCATGAATCAGAGTGTTCCCTTCCTGTCCATACTGACAGGAGCTCGAGCACAGATTGACTTGATCTTTTTAGCCTCTGTTTATCCTTGCTTGAATTGGTTTTCTCCTTTATTATCCTCAATATGTTTAAGGGCTTGCAGGGAAATAATGCAAGAGCCCTCCTGTGGCTGATTTCAACACCTACCATTCACATCCTTACAGCTGTAAGACACCAATAGTCAAGTGACCAGAAGTTTCTGTTTTAATAATGCACAATATCCTCTGAGTAATGGATGGAAAAAGCTGATTATGATAAATTATCTCCAAGCCTGGATACAGTTATATCCTACAGTCAATTCACACTTATTTTTCTAGGCACCATCCTAGCATTTTTTAAATTCCCATACACTGTTGCTCACAACACTATTCTGACCAAATAACTCACCCTCAAAACAAGTTTATCTAGAAATTCACCCACAATTTCACATGGGAAAAGGAGATCCAACTAAACCCTCTCCTAGTACTTCACATGTTTATTTTCAGTCTTTAGAGCCTGCAATCTTCCAATGTCTGTAGACTTTTGCTTACCCTCAGGGCTGTATGAAGTGCTTTTAATCCCTTCTTTTAAACTGATCCTTCACAAGTCCCCACTCTTCTCCAAATGCATTTGTACTTTTTTTTTTTAAAAAGTCATAAAGAAATATCCAGATGGATGAGGCACTCCCACTTGGTTGGATCAGAGTTTATTACCAAAGGATTTCTCCCCTGCTGAATTATGTGAGAATATGCCATTGACAGCCTTGGATCACACAGATCACAGTGGCATCTTCTTGACCCAGGACCCATGGCTGGGCTTTAAGTTTTGCATATATATAATTTTCCTAAAATTTCTCCATTATTAATTTTGGGTTGCAGTATATCTGCCTTCACAGTGCAGGTTTGGTGTCCTTAAATCATTTCTGTGCATGGAGAGAAGAACAACTTGCCAAGTGAGATGTACTCAGTGATGTTCAGGAATGTCAGGGTAGCTAAAGATCTCAAATTTCCAGCCTGAATTCACAACCAGCAACTTGTTCCTACAGCCAAGATCTCAGGAGCAGAATTCAGATGAGAACCTGTAGTGTGGTTACTACACTCTACCAAAAATAAAGAAAGCACAAACCAAGATTTCGACTCAGGCAGCACAAAAAGTGTTTTAAGATTCTCAGACTAAATGAGAGTGCATTTATTTTATCATCTGAATCACTCATGGTTATTCTGGCTGCCTGCCTAGCTGCCAAAACTTGGAGAAGAAATCACACTGTGATAGGATCCTGGAGGAAAATAAATAAAATCCCTCAAGCTATTAGAATAGTTGGAATCAGCCCTGTAGGAAAAAAAAAATAATTTTTTTGCTAACCAATAAAGTGTATGAACTGGATAGCTGTGGTGGGAGAGATTAAGATTCAGGTTAGTGCTGTCTTTCATGCAGACTAGGGATTTTTACTGCACTTTTTCACATCACAGATGAATGCCCCAAGCACCATCCAAAAGATCTTTCAAAGTGGGTGATCAGCAATTCTTTTCCTGATGCAAGAAACTGCTTCTGCAGCTTCTGTAAGAACAGGTGAATACATTACCTGACAAAATTAATTTTGACAAAATAAAAATTTGTCTGCATATAAGGATTTAACGAGGAAACTCCTGACTTCCTCTAGGAACTTGTCTTTTTATATCATTGGCTTGATGAAAAATCTGAAGTCTACAGGAAAAGTGAACTCTGCTGCCTGTCTCATTTCAGATCTAAGCCACAATTCTGCAAGCACAGCATAAGGAGTTGTGCATATTTCCAGTAAAAACAAAAAGAAAATCAAGGAAAATACTTACATTTTGGAAAATTTTGGAACAAAATCCATAATCTGAGTTAATCTGCAAGGAGACAATGTTCAACATCATTTATTGACAACAGCACTAGATTAGATGAACTCTTAAGAGAAGCAGGGAATGATGCTGCAGGACATGATAAATAGATTATCAGTCCAAAAGGACTTCTCACTGGTACAACACTGGTATGGAGCCAAAATGATAGCACTGAATCTTTAAATGCTTTTAGGGGTTTTCAGAGCTCATGTCCAAGTATGTCTCAATGAACAACTAAGAATTCTGTATAAAAATAAATAAATAGGAAAGAAACTCAAGTTGGCCATGGGGTGAAAATTGTTGGTCTCAATGGTAGAGTACATCTATTGATACAATTAGCAATCTAATGTGTGGAAATTTATTGTCCTCATTAATGTCCAGTAACTCCATTGAAACAGTTTATTGATGATTTCCAGGGGCAAAGAATATCAGAAACAGGGAAACAAAGGAGTCAAACCTTCAATTCCCTGTGCTGAGGATATCCAGTTTTAATTTAAGACAGAAACTAAAAGGGAGAAGGTGTAGATTCATGGTTTTGGATCACATCTGAACACCTTCCCATACAACTGTATGTAGCTGAGGCTCCCAGCTCAAGATCCTCATTTAGGCAGGTTCTGGTCCCTCATGTTGGCTCTCAATTAGGTCTAGCTTGTTCTCAGCTCAAGTAGGAAAAAGTATTCCTGTTCCTGGAAGTATCCAAGGTCAGGCTGGATGGGGTTTGGAGCAACATGGGGCAGTGGAAAGTGTCCCTGCCATGGCAGGAGTTGGAACTGGATGAGCTTTAAGGTCCCTTCCAAACCATTCTGTGATTCTGTGATCACTGAGGTTCCTATCATCCCAGCAGAGTCAGTGCAGAAAACCACACAGAGCTCATTCAGGGGCTGTGGTTTGTTCTTCAGAGACAGCACATCCTTTCTTCGATTGAGTCTGTGTTTATAGGCTACCTGAACAGCCTTTGTAAATGTCTAAAGTAGGGAATATGATTATGACACAACATTTCTACTCAAAGAAGTTGAATGGTCATTCTTATCACAAATGTTCCCTCTGTAAAAACTTTGTCAGCTGGCTGCATTTGTTACAAATCTCTGTATTATAATAAGTGCACATTGTGCTTTATTGATTTTTTATGGCCTTCCTGGTAACAAAATGAAGTAGTTTCTAATCGTGTCTGTGTCCAGATGATGTGTGCATTGGCCTGGTTTGTTATTATGCAGGCTGTGTGTAAAGAAAGCATAAACTTCTTTGGGAAAACTGTAAAGTGAAGGCTCAAACTGGGGGAGGGGAGAGAAGGGAGGGCAGGGTGATCTATCCCAACCAATTAGGAATACCCTGCAAATTAGGCAGACATCAGTTGCACAACTTCACCCATCCTCCCCAGCCATGCCCCTGGATAAAAGAGAGAGCCACAATGGTAGTTAAAACAATTATCATCCAGTGGAGCTTGATTCTAAACTGCTCTGCTAGGAGTGGCAAGGAGCATTCAGCTCCTGACGCAGCAAGCAATCGCTGCCTCTTCCCCTTGGGTAGAGAAGCTCCTGGCTTTTTAAGCAATTCTGTACCTCTGAACTAGTCCTTGCAGGGCTTTGGGGGAGCATGCCAGTGGCACTGCATCCCATTATCATCATTGCATGTCACTGGAGGCAACAACAGGAAAGAGATGCAGAAAGGGTTGGGAATGAGAGGAGACATTAATAACAGTGCACTGCTCTGTGCTGACAAAAGCAGAAGGTATTGTGAGGGTTGCTGAAGAGGGGAAGGAAGGAGGAGAGGTGGAAATAAAAGGCATAAAAATGAACTAATATAGGATAGAATCAGTTATGCAATAACCTTAGGTAGAAAAGTAGTAGTAGGCAATAGCAGGTGTTATAGCAGGTCCACTTTCTATTATTTTTTGGTTCGTCAAATCACTTAGGATCAGGTTTCAAAAAATTATCTGTGTGTCTCAAAGACAGAGAAATAAAATCTGAGCTTCCAGAAGTTCCTAAGTGAACGAGGATTCTGTCCCAGTGCTAAGGGGAAGTAAAAATGCACACATAAAAAGCACAAATGCTGCATCTTTGCTGACCCATTGAATGCTGCTACAATTTCTTGGCTTCTTGTCTTCCTTGTCAGCCTTCCAAGGGCTTCCAGGCTAGAAGGGCCCCAAGAGGGACAGGGACTTTTAGCAAGGATATGTGGTAACAGGACAAGGGCATGTCCTCAAGCTGCAAGAGGGAGATTTAAACTGAATATTAGAAAAAAAATCCCTCCCTGTGAGGGTGGTGAGGTTCTGACACAGAGAAGCTGTGGCTGCTCTATCCTTGGAAGGGTCCAAGGCCAGGTTGGATGGGGCTTGGAGCAACCTGGGCTAGTGGAAAATGCCCCTGCCCATGGAAAGGGGCTGGAACTGGATTGTCTATGAGATCCCTCCCAACTAAAACCATTCCACAGCTGGCACAGTCTGTGTATTCACCTTTGTTACATATAACCTTCTAAATTTTACCTCATAAACTGTAGGCTGACTCTCCACCAACTGTCCTTCCTGATATTATCTCCAGCTTTACATTTTCTTCAAGAGAGACCTCAATGCTGATAAACAGAAAAAAAAAATCACCTAACAAAATATCCATAATTTCTGGCTGCATCTCAGATTTCTTTTCCATTAAATCATCCAGCCTTATGTCAATTTACTGCAACCACACAGCCAAAAGTTGTAAGGCTTCTGTAGCATTCTTCAAAAAATCCAAGTAAAAAGCCAGAACTATGGAATGGAGTCCACTCTCCACCACTTTCAAGATCTCATTGCTGTCATCTTCCTCAATCAGTTTGATTCTCAGGAAGTGAAAGGAATGAACCTACTAAAATGAAAGTCATGTGATCAATTTCAGCTGTTTTTTAGACATAATTTACACCCTCAATCTCTCCTTTGACTCAATGGAAAACCAGGATACCAACAGTTGCATCACAGACTTCCAGTCTCACTCTGGTAATTCCCACTTTGACCTTCACCCTCAAGAACTCTGCTGCTTCATGATACATAAGGATTGTCTTATTTCCAATCTTTGTTCTCATCATCAACCTCTACATATAAAATTGATTAATTTCCACCAGCCAGTTCCAATTATTTCCCAATTATAGGCAGCTCTTAGATATTTTAAATCAAAGGGACCATTATGATGATTAGTCTAATTTCTGTCATTGTAAGGAAAGTGAATGTCATCCATTTTGTCCAGTTTTGAGTCCCATTAACTGCCCTTCCAGTTTGGGAAACTGCTGCCCAAACTGAACATCACAGACTACATAGATCTGCTTTGCTTTCTGAATCTAAATCTCTTTCTGAATCTAAATGGTCCATTATTCCGTCTCCAGACATCTTGCATTCCCAGAACAGACAAAAAAGTAAAATATTGAAAATGGGCAATTTCTGTTTGAAAGATGGGATCCTTAAAGAATTTTGATGTTGCAACAACAGCATTTCCAGCCTGTTTGAGAAGGCTGTTGAGATGCAAGTGTTCCTCACTGACATGGACATGAGCCTTGAACTCCTTTGTAGGTGAGATATCCATAATTTTAGTGACTGTGTGGGTTCTGTCTGCATTCTTTTCATGGATGTATCCTTGCAGAATGAAAAGTTCCTTGCAAAATCCTTGGGAAGCAATAGCTGTTATGTTTTTTTCTTCTCCTATTCATATTCTTATGAAATATAGAAGCAAGGCCTTCTCTCTTTGGTCTCCGCAGCTTCCTGGGGGGAGCAGTGGAAAGGTCAGTGCTGATCTTTTCTCTATGGTATGTACTGATAAGACATATAAGAATGGTCCAAATGGTTTCTCTGCACCAGGAGATTGGGCACTGGGAGGTTTTTCATGGCCAAGGGGCTGCTCAAACACTGGAATAAGCTTTCTAGGAAGGGGGTAGATGTCTGCATTTAAGAGATATTTGGACAATGCCTTAATATGTCCTGGTCAGCCTTGAACTGGTCAGGCAGTTGGACCAGATGGTCATTGTAGATCTCTTCCAAAAGTTCTATTGAAATAGTTCTATTCTATTCTATTCTATTCTATTCTATTCTATTCTATTCTATTCTATTCTATTCTATTCTATTCTATTCTATTCTATTCTATTCTATTCCATTCCATTCCATTCCATTCCATTCCATTCCATTCCATTCCATTCCAACCTGCAGCATTTGTTTTCAAATATGGACTACAACAAACCTGGAAAAATTTGTGGGAATGAGTAGCACATCTTTTTTTCCTCATGACAGATTTTGGCCAGCACAGACACTTTTTGGTACCTTTCATGCACTTAAAAACCTCAAGGCAGAAGCACTGGGACAGCTCCATGTAGGCTGGAGCCAGCAATCAGCTCTGGCCAAAATAAGCACAATAAAAAGCTTAGGTAAAAACAAAGAGAAAAATCCACCCTGAATTTATTCCTGCCACAGAACAATTTAAAGCATGTACAAGGTTTTATTACCCAAAATCAGGATTACACCAGCAACCCAGAAGGTGTTGGGGTCAGTTTAGGCCTCGACTGATTTTTCAATTGCCTCCACCAAACTGTCCTTAGCCCAACAGCAGACTCAGCTAAGGACACAGATATTTAATCTCCAGAATATATCCCATCCACGTGCCTGAGCAGACATTTAAAGAAGCTTCTCAAGAATATTTTTTCCATCATTATTATCATCAGTAGTTTTTCCTTACGGATGTTTGCAATAAATAAATGTTTGGTATGGGTACACTTACAACAGAGAGGAAGGAAGGGTAGGGGGAGGGTTATGTTCTCATTTCTTGGCAGATATAAAAACCCACCAAACTATTCATATTTAGTTCTGTTTGGAATAAACAAAAAACAAACAAACATCACAATGCACCCAAAGGCTTTGCATAGCTGGAAGCTTTATTGATTCATATACCACCCACATAATCTGCCAAAATGCACTACACTTTTTATTTCTTAAATTTTTTTTAATATCTTCTTCACAGGAAAGTCTAGTCCTCCAAGCTCATTTATTTAAGAGAAAAGAATTAAATAAATCCTTTAAACACTACTAAGCCTACTCTGGGAAAGGCTTTTGGTTGTGGCTCAAAGGAAATGCATTCCCTTGTCCTGTGGGAGATGCATGATGTTTGGAACATCATGCACAGCCCACAGAAAAGAGATGACTTCTGTCTGTCATAGCTGTCAGCAAACTGAGGTTGTTAGAATAGAGTTCCTAGCCAGGGAAAAGTTCATACCAGGTCACCAAATTTCAGTGTATTCCCTGGAAATCATGTCATCCCACAGTTATATGAAAAATGCAGCCTGGTCTTTTGAAAAAATTGCTCTGACTTCTGTTTTGAGTAGGAACAGGAAGAGGAAAGGTCCCTCCAGACATGTGTGAGACAGCATGGAGCCTTAAGGAGGTATCAGTATGAAGTGAAGAGTGGTGGAAGTGTATTAAGCATGGGAAGTTGCAGGACTTTTGCTCTTTCTGCTCAAATCAAGGGTGGTTTCCTGGTGTGGTCAAGTCAAGTGTGGTATTAGGTAAGTTCAAAGTGTCCACCCAAATCTTGGGAGTGCTCTGTTCCTGGGGAAAATTAGCAGGAAAGAGTTTTCATGCACATAATTTTTGTTCTTTTTTCCAAAACTGGATAGGTGCATTTAGATTGTTTTCTGGGAATTATCCCTGGTGCCAGGTCATGAGCAGCATCTGAGAGATTTCACAGGCTGATTTTGTTGAATATGGAAAAACCCCATGCCATGCCATCCAAACATTTAGGAATGGTGTAACTATATTCCAGTGCCAGCACTTCTATGAGGAAGAATAGACAATATTGGAGGGATTTGATTTGTTGTTTGATGCCCCATCACTAGAAATCTTCAAGGCCAAGCTGGACAAGGCTTGGAGCAACCTGAGAGAGAGGAAGGTGCCCCCACCTATGGCAGGAAGTTGGAATGAGATGATCCTTACTTCCAATCCAAACCAATCTGTGATTCTATGTTTCTATCACTGCTGAAACTAGAATTCTTTTTCCCTTCCCACACACAGAAATAAAGTCTTACCTGGTGAGAAACAGCAGGAGCTTTGGCTCATTTTCCTACAGTTAAAAAGTTAAGACTAAAGTAGAACAAACCTGAGATTGTGCACATCCAAGCCACGTGTATCAAACAGAAGATCATCATTCAGAGTGACTAAATTAATTCATCAATAAGATGCTTGAAGGGCAAGATTTCATACTTGCAGACTGTTGCCAGCAAAATATAAAAGGGAGTAAGGCATTTATGAATTGTATATTTCTTGGATGGCAGTTTAAAAATTAGACTTAATTGAAGGCTAAAAAGAAAGCATTTCCATTGTTGGGAATGAAGGGTTTATAAAAGAATTAAAGAAATTTTCAACTTGGGTGTAGGGCATAATTACAAAAACATTAAAGCAAATAATTGGTAGCACTGTAATTTTTTCCTCCCCAGGTAACTACCATATGTATTACACAGTGAATCATTGACTCTGTCCCTCCTCTCATTAATTACTGTGATGCATAAATAATTGGAAAATTATATGTTCCAAAAATGATTTAGTAATACATTTTATGCATCTAATAAGCACAGGCTTTTAATCATCACTAGACATGTTATGATAAATTTTGCTCTCCGTCTCAACTCTTCTGTTATCTCTCACTTATAGGGCTGCCATCTCCTTGAATGCAAATACCACTGAGCCACTTGGCATCACCTACTTGCCAGTGGATGCTTTTTACTGGGCTTTATTCTGCTCAAGATTTTTGGTCTTGATATTTTGGCTTGAAATTCATTTGAGGGTATCCATAGCTTCACAGAAACACGTTAAATTATTTATCCCTAAACCATAAACTATTGTTTAATTTAAATGGAAATATCTTAGTCTGTTGTTTTCTTCCTCCATCCATTTAAAACAGTCTGTACCTTTTGTTTTCACAGCAGGGATATTTCAAATCTGCTGCTATAGATTGAAATAACTGAAAATCTACTCTTTTTAATTGGAAACAGTAAAACATATTTTAACATGTGCTGATGATCATGGTATGTGTTATTTTCTTTCTTCAGGTTCAACACATTATGTTTGACACTCCATCATCAAGTTATATGACTCAACACCTTAAGGAACAACTCAGCCTGGAAAAGCACAAGAACCACTGATATGTCAAGATGTTATTTCAAGTTCAACCCAAGCAACACAACCTGTCAAAACTGTTCAAATTAAATTTGCCACTCTGCAGCTAATCATTCATGCTTACTTTTAGTGCTGTTTACAGTTGTATTGCTCACAGAACCTGCAGCTCTTGCACACAACACAGAAATTGGGGGTTGTGACTGGTTAAGTGAAGGTGATAATCAAATGGTTTGGTTCATTAAACTGTCTTAAAATAAGTACAGAGTTCATAGGAATTTCATAAAATCACTTAATATCCAGAGTTTTAATTAATTGTACTTCAGATAGACACTTGCAAAACAATTGTTTGGACAAACTATTAAAAATGTTTCTTTCTGAGCCAAGAAAAATACAGTAGGCTCTGTCTTTGGAGAGCCTAACACTACACTCTTGAACCTTCTACCTCTTATTCTTCATGTGTTTCTCATTCATTCACAGCTACTGTCAGTTGAAAGCTGTCTCAAGCTCTATAGGTGTAAGAATATTGGTAATGGCTCAGGTCTGGGTTTCTGCACAGTTCAGGCTGTTCCAGCACAAGGAGGAACCAAACACAAGACAGGGTCTTTATTGATTGACTGAACATGAAAATTATTAAGAACATGTGACACCAAATCAACCTGTGTCTTCATGAAGCTGAAAGGGTTGCAAATATTGAATCAAATTTAGTAATTAAACTGAGAAGGGATTCAGTCTTTCTCAGGCTATGAAATAGATTGGTTGGGTTGGAAGGGATTATCCTGTTCCAACCCCCTGCCATGGGCAGGGACACCTTCCACTACCCCAGGTTGATCCAAACCCCATCCAACCTGGCCTTGGACATTTCCAGGGATGGGGAAGCCACAGCTTCTCTGGGCACCCTCATAAGGGAGAATTCCTTTCCAATATCTAATCTAAACCTGCCTTCCATCAGCTTAAATACCACATCTCATGCATGTAAAGGGTGATTACCACCTTGGTATCTCCTGTAAATCAGGGACTGTCTGAGAGAGAGGCTTTTTTCTTAGATGATCACCTGGTTGTAAAGTTCCATTCTGAATTCCTGCTAAATATTTCGTTCCTGTTCTGAGGAGGAGATGTCACACCTGGAATCTCAGCTCTACCCCTTTGGAAATTTTCACATGCCCCTTTTGATTCAGCCAAACTGCTTCTGATACCCTGAGATGAGAGCCTTGTGGAGGAGAACAGCTAGGAGCTCCAGGAGGGGATTCCAGGAGAGCCTTTGTATAAAATAACATGTCCTGACCTTATGGAAGTAATTCATGGATAGAAATCTGGATTAATTTTGGGAGGAAAGGCTCAGCCATTGAAGTCAATGGGACAAATCAGTGCCAAGAGTTCCTGTGCCTGCAGAAAATGCGTGCAAGGAAAGGAGTGTAAAGTTGTCTTCTTAATTTTGTTGTGAACCAGATCATGATGGAAAACACTGCAGGAATTCAGGGGTCTTTTTCACAGTGAAATGCATCAAGATTTGAAATAATCTCTGGCAAAAACATGGTATAAGAAAATTTGACTTAACCATAACAACATCCACCCTCCCTTCTTTGAAAACAGCCTTAAAACAGGTGCTGGAGATGTGTGGAGCATTGAAGGTGGAAATGTGAGAACTGAAATCCCATCCCCATTTCCCCCACACAGCCAACTTTGGCTCTCAGGTGCAAATCCCTCAAAGCAGCTTGTGTTCCATGAGAAAGAGGTGCAGTGTCTGTGACAACATCCACTCCATTTCAGCAGCTCTGACTATCCTGAAGTCCTGTGTGTAACTGAAGTTTACTTAAAATTACTATTTTTTTGGCTTTCAATATGTTCAAGTTGTTGAATTTCCATAGCAAGTGATGGAACTGGACAATCTTTAAGACCTCTAAAAACACAATTCATTCCATAGTTCTGTGATTCCATGGAAGAGTTGAAGACCCCATGCCCATTTCTGCCACTGCTTGTTTTACTATTCCAGACTACAGTGGATTGGAATTTCAATGGATGGGAATAGCAAGAGGCAATACCAGATCAGGGATATTTTTGAGAGAGTTCCAGGTTTGGGAAGGTTAATATGCCTACTGGATACTGCCTACCACCACAGGGAAATAGTAAGGAAGGAGAAAAAGGATCTACAATACAGGTCTTCTCATGTCTTTAATAGCAGTAAAATAGGTTGGAAAATTGCTCCCAGATAGGTGGGAGAAAACATCTTATCATCAGAGACTTGAAGAGCCCAGACTTATCAAAGAGAAAATGAAGACACAGCAGCACTACTTTTTCAAGGAGAAACTACCCTGAACTAACAGGCTGTTTAATCAGGCAGGTAAAGGCATAACAAAATCCAATGGCTGAAAGCTGGAAGCAGAGAAATTCGAATGAAGAATTAGACACACATTTTAAACTGTGAGGCCAATGTGGAACTGGAACACATTTCCAGGGCAAGGGATGGAGTTTCCAACATTCAGTGCCTCCAAATCAGGTATAGATAACCTTCTTCAGGAACTTTAATCAACACACTAAACTGAAAACAGAGGGAAATGTTAATGCCTTTCCAAGGGCTTTCATGTAATGAGAGTGGATTAGAAAATACATCTTCAAGGCAGGAAGACCTGTGAATTCTTCATTTTTATCCCAGTGGGATCCAAATATGGAAGTGGGCTTCAGCAGCCTTGGTGAGATGGGTAGGACAGGGACAAGGCAGGAGGAATTCAGGGGAAAGGAGAAGAATGACCAGCTGGGGTCATAGGCACAGGCTTTATTCAAAGGATTAGAGCCTCCCTTTCTTTCCAGGACTGCCTCCTTGTACTCTCCTTGGCAAAACACTTGGAGGACAGGATGCTAGTGATCCATCTTCATAAACTAAACAGCTCCAGGAAATATTCCTAAGCATTGAAACTTTATAATCTATATCATTTAACTGTGTGAATGGGAAGTTATTTGTCTCTATGCCCTTTGCTCTCACCCAATCCATTTGAAAATGTGAAAAGTCAAGTACCCCTGCCAGCAGGTCCTAGAGATGCAGTCTCCTTGTGATCAAGGAGCTAAGGGAATTCAAGGGGATGGATGTAGCCATCCTGTGCCAGCTGGCCTTGGCAGTGGGGAATTGGTTTAGCCATGTTGAATTTATTGGTATGGGCATAATTCTTGTTCTCTTAAGCCAGGCTGGTTATACAAGGGGATGCAAACTAGTGTGAGTTAACTTGCAGTAGACCTTACAGTACTCAGGGAAAGATAGAGGACTGAAAATAAAGTTTAGGGATTTAGCTTTTGCTTAATATTTCCCCTATAGCTCTGGAGATAGTCATTATGGTATAGTTTTTATCTGTGGATACACTGAACCGGGAATGTCCCACTTTTTCCACCTGTAAAAAGAAAATCATGACTTTTTAATACCTTTTCCCAAGGTGACACCACAGTAGAATCAAGGAGGAAACCCAAGATTCATTTCTTACAAGTCAGGTGCTCTCTTACTTGGAGTTATCCTTATCTGTGCTCATCCATGTGAGAGAGGGAGGTGATCCACAGGGACTGTTCATGTGAGGTAGGGCCATATTACTGAACCTTCCCTTTGAGAGGCTTTCTGCTCTCTTCCCTCCCTTCCCCAAATCAAATCCATTTACTCCTTTCAGGCAGGGATAGAGTCTCCAGTGTCACATTAGACAGAGTTTTCATTGACCAGCAGCCAATATATGAAGCCAGTATATATTGTTTCAATGAGTCTGTCTAAATGACCTCAAGGAATGGATTTCAGGTCATATCATGGACTGGCACTATCCAAACAAGACAGATCAAGACAAGGTTTTTGGTGTGTCAGATGTGGTTTTAATTTAGATTGAGACATGACAACTTGTCAAAGGAATGTCATCAAACATTAGTGTTTCCTTTCTTGATAATACAATATTGTGTGTTTCTATCAGAGGGCTTGTATAAAACAAGAACTGACCCCCAACTTTATCTTGAGCCTTTGTTGAAAAGAGAATGCAAAAGTGTTCCTTCTAGTGCTCAGAGTAAGACTGACTTACAATAAATGTGAGAATGTCTCATTGTACTTTTGAATAGAAAACAAGATAAAAAGATTACTTATTTTTCATCTTTCACCTACAGGTATTTGAACCCAAACTTTCCAAATTGTTGTGAAATCAGTGATCCTTGTAGTCACCCACCATGAGATAATTCTTTTTTGTGAAAGACTTGAAAACAGTAGTTCATTCAAAGAAAGAATTGCACGTTGGATGAATTTATCCACTTCCCAGAGAATTCTGTGTTTAATGCAGACTCACTGTCCCAAACAAATAGCTACCCTTCTCTCTCAGATGAGATTCTGAGACCCATTTTGCTGAACTGTGTAACAGCCTGTTAAAATGAAACTCCTTCTCCATAACAGGCTAATTCAAATCATGACCATTCCAAGCTGACTTTCCCTGCTGACCATGAGAGAAAAGTTGCAGGAGGCTTTTGACAAGGACATGTTATGGTAGTTCAAGGGGGAAAGATTTAAAAATCTCAAAGGGCAGGATTAGGTTAGATTTTAGAAGAAATTTGTTACTCAGATGGCAGGGGATGGAATGAGATGGTTTTTAAGGTCCTTTCTAAAGCATTCTCTGATTCTATGATTCTGTGATTCCATGATTCCATGAGACATTTGTCTCAGATACACCACTCTCTGAGCTCCATTATATAGTTTTCCTGCCAGCTCAGAAAACTGCTGCTTTTAGCTCACACCTTGGAGAACATTGTTTTTATCTCTGGGGTTCAAAAATCTGATCCTCAAAGGTTGGCAGAGTCTTTCATAAACTAAAGAAAACAAAAGAAGAGGTGACAGGCTTTGGAAAAGTCTTCATTTGCAATGTCATGTGTCCCACCATGAGATCTGTGTCCACATAATTCCACATAATTCCACATAATTCCACATAATTCTCTTCCATAATTTTATACCAGCTGCTTGGTAGCTGTCCTGTGATCATTTGTCTCTTTATATGATTGTGCATAAAAGATGCATCTTTTCACTGCACAAATCCTCTGGATCCTTACAGAGGATAATTGAGAAAGGCTCACACTTCAGATGAGAAAGTCCCATTTCCCAGCAATACTCTGCAGCCCACTCCTCTTGCTGAAACTGCCACAATTATTTGTACATTTTCCACAAAAAAAAATTATTGCAGGGGCTAAAGCGATGGACTTAAAAATTCAGCCTGCACTACCACAGAATCAGAGAATCACTCAGGTTGGCAAAGAGTTCCAAATTAATTGAATCCAACCATTTACCTGTCACTGCCATGTCCACCACTAAACCAGATTCCATAGCAGTTTTTTCAATAATAATATTTTTTAAAAAAATGAGGAAGTCTCTGAAGTGACTCAGATCTTTGAGAGCTTGGTATTTTCTTGAAAAAAAATCTTGAATGGGGAAACATTAGTCAAAAAATGAGAAACAGGAGAAGGAAGTCAAAGGATTGAAAATACAATGTGGTGAGTTTCTGGCACTTGATGGTTATTGCTGAGTTAAGAACATATTTACCTTTTCCTTCATCCTGTTGCAGTGAACCTAATTTCATCATGTTTATTTGGAATCTTCCAAAACTTATTTATGAGATGTGGACTAGCAGACTCAGTAGCATTTCCATGCAGGCAGGTGTGAGCAAATTGGGAGGTTCCCCCTCATCACTTTAGCTACAGGTTTACTGAAAAATTGATTTCTGACCACAGGCCAGGGCTGCAGCCTCCCAAGTGGGAGAAACCATCCACTAATTTGAATTTGTCAGAGCAGAGCTGTCTGGTTGCTTTTATAGCTGGGGAGGACAAAGTAATGATTTTTTATATTTTTCTTTTACTATAAGCAGGCAAATATATTGAATAAAATTGGGTTTCTCAAACAGTGTGTGTGAGTGAGTTTTTCTGTGCTGTTACAGCAGCTGGAATTGTCAAGCATTAATTCAGAGCTAATATTTTGAAGCAGGAGGTTTTTCAAACTGAGCTGTATTGCTTGAAGGTCAAACTTAACCCCCTGAGATTTAATTTCCCTTTTTTTTTTCTTTTTTCTTTTTCTTTTTCTTTTTCTTTTTCTTTTTCTTTTTCTTTTTCTTTTTCTTTTTCTTTTTCTTTTTCTTTTTCTTTTTCTTTTTTTTCTTTTTCTTTTTCTTTTTCTTTTTCTTTTTCTTTTTCTTTTTCTTTTTCTTTTTCTTTTTCTTTTTCTTTCTTTTTCTTTTTTCCTTTTTTTTCCATTTTCCTTCTCCATTTTCCTTTTCCATTTTTTCCCTTTCATTGTTGCTTTTCCTTTTAATTTCCTTTTTAATTTTTTTCCTTTTCCCTTTCATTTTTTCTTTCCTTTCTCTTCTTTTCTTTCTCCTTCTTCTCTGTTTTTTTTTTTTTTAATTCCCCATAAGTATTCAAAAAACATGTAAATGTGCCACTTGGAGACAGTTCAGTGTGGGCTTGACAGTGCTGGGTTAATGGTTGGACTCAATGATCTTTGAGGGCTTTTCCAACCTAAATTATTCTATTTTCCCATTCTTTTTAAAGAAGTATGAATTCTCTAACATCCACAGAGTGACATACCTTAGAAATATTTGTGTTTTTATTATTTACGTTGATTAAAACTGTAAGGATGAATTAATATATGTGAAATTTTGAAGAAAAATATGAAAAAATATTCCAAAAGGCAACTGAAAGTTTTCAACAATTGCCAGAAGTTTTGGAGGTGGGGGAGTTTTATTAATATTTTTCCCCCAGCTCAGTTCACCATCTCTTGTTTGAACTGTAACTATTAGAAGTTTCAAAAGCCATAATAAAGAAGCTTAGATAGAATCTTGTGGAAGGAAGACCATAAACTTTTTTTTTTTTTTTCCTAGATATTGCTCTTTATGTGGAAGATGATTATAATGAAGAGTTTAAACATTTGCTTAACCTGAATAATATGAGAAGTTTCACTGACAGGTCATAAAGTCAACATTTGTGATAAAAAGTAACACACTCCTGGACAGAGACTACTTCTAGCAAAGGGAAAATCTGATTTTGATAGAATGGAAGAGGCAATTTTACAGCAACAACAACAACAAAAAAAGAAGAAAAAAAAAAAGTGAGGTGAAGAAATTGAGCATTGGTCTAAGATGCTCTTTAATGAGACTGTGGTAAAGCATTTCAAAGAAAAAAAAAATCATATGAAGAAATAAAAGTCTTCAAATATCCAAATATCAAGTCTTCAAATATCTATCAAATATCCAAATATTCTTTTTGAGAATGAGTGATTAAAATATCTGACAAAATAATTGATTGATTTTCTTTGATATGGCAACGTTGTGCCCTTATTGTTTGAATTCTTACTGTACAGGAGAGTCTGAAGTATATATTAGTTAAAATTGGTAAAGATAAAAGCTCTGTGTAAGTGTGATAAACACACTTCCATTTGAGGAAATACACTGTCCTTACTCTGCTGCTGTTTATTTTCATTCTTTTTAAATCTCTTCAGAAAAATCAAGTTAAAAATTATGATTAAAAGAGAGTTCTATGGATGATTTATCTGTTATGGTGATAGTCCATCCAATTTGTTTTTGCTTGACCACCAAATATGTGGGGGTTTTTATTAAATGAATTGTTTATTAATATGGTAATGGATTTTTTTTGGTCACAATTAGATTCTAGATGGCTAAAGACATAAAAAAAAAAAAAAAAAAAAAAAAAAGATGTGCACACTGAATATTTCATATTTCAAAGGAAACAGTTCATAATAAGAAATATGCCATACAGATTCTTTCACTTCCAGTGTTTGTGATTAGGATTCTAATTCTGTATTGCTTTTAAGTGTGACAATTGCATTTCTACATTGAAGTGACTTTAGTCAATGAGGAGAGAAAGAGAAAAAAAAAAGCCACCAACAAAATAGCCTGATTATTTAACAAGAGAAAAATGAAAATAATCAGCTCCATCTCCAGAAAAAAAAAGGCATAGAGGCAAACACAATCTTCTACTGGAAATGCAAGCTTTTATTATTATTATTATTTTTAAATAACAAAACAAAATAGCAAAGCATTTCTTTCTTCATCATAAAAAACTGACTTTGATCCCCAGCACAGTCATTGAGTGGAAAATTGAACTACACTATAATTGCTTTCCCTGTGACCGATAAAGTGGTGTAACAAATTTTGTGTTTGAATGATAAAATCAGCAATTGGCCCCCAGCAATTCCTTCGACCATTCCTCCAAGGACACCAGAGTCCCATCAGGCTCCAGGGCTAGAGCAAAGGCTGAAGAACTGTAAACCTACTCCAAGTTGTTGTTGTTGGAGATTTGCTTTCTCTGATGCTGATTTTTTTTTTTTCTTCTTCTTAATAGAATGCTATGTGAAAAGCTTTTATGAATTTATTTGCTTGATTTTTAAAATGACTGGGCATTACTGTTGGTGATGCGCTTCTAGATCACCTACAAAAACATAAATAAAATCAAAGAATCAGATGGAAGCTTATTGTAGCTATATAAACTAAAAGTATCCCAGATAAAATATATTTTACTCCAGAGTAAAATCTGATTAGAAGGAGAAAATAGCTTTCCTCACAAGCACAGATAAGTCCCAGAGCTTGCAGATGCAGAAAACACACGAGAAAAATTTCCTCCCAAGGAAGGGAGGAGGGTTATATTTTAAGGTCATTTTGATGAGGTTTTAAGGTAAGAAGTAAATCTTTATCTCTTAACCACTGAAGCTGCAATTAAAGGAGTTAGAAACAAATGAAAAATTTAGATGCAAATAAACATTTGTATTTAACTCTATTTATTTGTGACTTGAATTAAAAAAAAGAAAGTGTGAACTGAGTGTTGTTTTAATTTACACTTTAAGCTGATTATAGACTTTGAAACCTCACATTAGTTCCCTGTTTTAAAAGTTATTCCTAATTGTTTACTTTTCTTACACAGCAAATAGGATTTTTTAGTGGAAATCTCTAAAGGTGCCTTTAGCTTTCTCTCAGAAATTCCCAGGAGTTCTACCCCAGGTGATGCTTCCCTGGGTACAACCCAAGAACCTTTGCAGGTCTGGGTGTCCTGGAATGAATGAATTTCACTTTCTCCTGGCACAGTCACCCTAATTTACAATCACCCACCCTCTTGCAACTGTGTGAGTAGATGGGAATGAATAAATTATTTCCTTTCTCTCTCCCTCCCTGTTATTCTATGGGTTTAAAAGATATTTTTATACCTCCTGCTATTTTTATACCTTCTATTTTTCCCATCCCTAATGGAAGTGCCAGGTTGCTACCTCAGGTGAACTAAAGGTGCAGAGGTGAGTGCTCAGCTGGTGGAAACTGTCACTGCTTCTTGTTTCCTTGGTGACAACAGAGATGCAATATCCCTTTCCTCATTTGCCTCAGTTTAGGTCATACACTGGATTATTTAGCATTCCTACTGTTAAGATAAAGTAATGATCAGGAAGCCACCTTGAGATTTAATGTGAGATGTCTTCACTTTGAAATAAAGAAATTAATGCCAACAATTAATGCAAATTAATGCAAACAATGCACATGACTAATGCCATGTCCTGCTGTCTTTATGTCCCTTGCTGTCATTTCACTGATATGGTTTACAACATGATATATAAATAGTTTTAATGCTAGAAGTGGTGATAGGCAGGAGAAGTAGATGGCAATAGGAGAAACATGGCAATGAGCAATCACTTCAGGATCTGAGACTGGATTGCTGTGAAAATAAAAAAAAACCCCACAAAAAATTTAGAGTAATAAAAAAAAAAAAAACAAGTAGAAAAAAACCTTAGTCAAATCATAAATATGAGTTTTAAAAGGATTAAAATTTGAAGTCTGACTGTATCTATAATAGATAATCAAATAGTTAGGGACCACAGGCATGGGGACCAAACATTGCAATTATCCAGGTGTAATGTTTCTAGAATTGCCCTGTTATCCTGACACAGTCTGGGACTTGGCACTGTCCAGAGATCATTCCCAGAAGGTATTTTGGATGTAGACACTCAGTTTTGGAGGTCCAGTTTAATACTATGGACATAGATCATCCTACACCACCTGGCTCAGTGGGAAAGAGACCTGGCACCATTTAATATATTAATATAGAACTGGTTGCTGCCCACATTTATTAATATAGAAATAATTGTGATTCCACACCACCTGCACAGGCAGTATAGAAGGGAGCCTCCTTCCACTCCTTCCTTATCTAAAGCAAATCTGCTGGGATCTGTGCTACATTGATTTCAGAGTGTATTTGGCTGACCATCAAGCCAGACACATGAAATTCTAAAGGTTTTTTGGAAAAATAAACCTATTGTTTAAAATCAGAATTTTTCACTGATCCAGGGTTAGATATCCACCCTTCCAACAGCTGATGTGGCAAGGCTAAAGCAGTGCTGATCATCAGGGAAAGGAGAGACTGTAATGTGTCTCCATCAATGGATCTGGGAGTGAAAATGTCTTGAGCTGGCTCTGGTGGGGTGGGATTTGCCCTGTGGAGCTGTGAGTGCAGGCAAGCCCCTGCTCCCTGCCTGCCCTCCCTCCTTCCACAGGGCTGCTGGGGTGTGGAGCATCTCCTGTGACCCTCCTTGGTGCTCAGTCACAGAAAAAATGTTTACCTCTCATGTACATGCAAACCACTACTTAAACCTTGTGTCATCAGCAAGGAAGGGTCATAAATCAAGGCATTTATCACCTGGTAGAAAGCTTCGAATTATTTAGCTTTCCATGTTGGCATTCCCTTTTTCCCACTACATCATTCCTCTGGCTGAAAGAGCACAACAAAACATGGGAAGCATCTTCTGTGGACAACTGGGCACCACAGCAAACTGAGGGATTATGGAACAGGAGGAGGTTTGTGGCACCAGAGCCATAAATGATTCACACAGTGGGATTTGGGATAAAAACTGTGCATCCTCCCCAGTACACGTGGATCAGCAATTCCAGCTTTGCCTGCTTATAAGGGAGCATAATGAAGAAATGAACAATGTAAATCCCTGATAAAAAAAGTGATATCTATTTTTGTCTTTATCAAATGATTTTGTGAAATCAATAATAAAACCAGCTACAATTGGTACTGGTGTGCTGGAAACCAATGCCAGCACTATAAAGCTGGCCATGTGTGCTGCCCTGTAGAAATGTTTGCTGCTCTGAATGGATTTGAGACACAAAGTTATGTGGGATCAGCCCGTTTGGGTATCCCTGTGAATGTCACAGTCCATGGAGAACCACATCCCATGTGAAAGGCACTTCTGTGAACTTTGGAAATCTGCTAATGGAATGTCACAGGTTGATCCAAGTAGGTTCTGCTTTGTGAGGTAGGACAGGGAGAGTCCATCTTTAAGGGTGACAGTGACATTGGCCCACTGTCCTTTGGGCAAGATGGGTGCAATCTGTGGCAGCCACTTCCACAGCCTAATTCAATTCCTGGCTGCTTTGGGCAGTGCTGACTTAAACTATTGCAAGCACAATTAGATGGAATCAGAAAACACTGCAGGTGTTAACTTTGCAGAGCAGGCTTGTACAAAAAACACATTGGAGGATTTTATGTATTGATTAAGTGGAGTAATATTAATATATCTTTTGCCTCCAGTCAGTTTCCCTCTCTTCAGAACATCCCCAGTTGGGAACCAAGATATTTTCCCTTATTCCAGCTGAATAATAATGCCATAAACTTTGGTGTTACTGTTTGACCTGTGACTCTTCTTTCTCCAGTATTTTATCTTATACTTTTATTTTGTTTTATCTAGTTCTCCAGAGATAACAATTTCACTGGTTTCTTTCCATCCTCCCTCTCACGTGTCCTCCCATCCCACCACTGATGCAGCCACTGATGGTAGGCAGCTCTGTCTCCCTTGACCTCATCAACATCAGAAAGCATTTTCAAATCTCAGTCATCTCTGACAGCCTTTGAGCAGAGAAATGAGACAGTCTCCCTGACACAAAGGCTTCTGGCCTGGGGTAAAAAAACTCCTTTTGAAACAACAACAACAAAAAAAATATTCCCTCCGAACACTCCACACACCACACAGCTTTCCATTCATCTTGCTCTGCAGCCCCTCTACACAGTATTAGTTTTCAGGGATTACAGTTTTTCTGTTTATTGTTGGCCAACCACCACACCTGAGGTACTTTGCTATTCTATTCTGCAGTTTTGCAGGAAAGAAAGGCACCAGTTTTTACACAGGGTAATTGCAGTGCCTGGCTCTGTGTTGGTAATTGGCCCCAGGGTTGGTTTCAAAGGTTGTTTCTGCACACAGAGACTGATATAAGCATATCCTGAAGAAGCATGGGAGGTTTTTCAGGAGTAGAACATGCAGATTTCTTTTAGATGGAAGAAATGAGGCACTGGAAGGATTGTGAACTGGTCAAATCTCCTCTTTCCAGCCTACTGCTTCTGTTTTGTGAGATCATGTGGAGTACAAGCCTGTTGTAAACATATTAACTCTCCAGCACCTTAGGACAACACCTACAGTCAATTTAATGTCCTACTTTTCCACTTTCTACTCACTCTAATGGAAAGCTGCTTGCCTGGATGCAAAATTCATCACTTAGCATTCCAAAATATACCCCTATGAATTTCATTGTTATTGATGCCTGGCTTCATAGAGATGGAAATTATGGGCACACCAGTAGGGAGGGGAAGCCAAGTGAATGCATTAAGTCTCTCAGTGCTGGCTGAGATGGGACAGCTCAGTTGTTGATTCCCACAGCCCCCAGCCTCCTGCAGTAATGTGGAACTATTGTTCCATGCTTTTTATCAAAACAGACACGTTTGCTGGGGTTTTGCATCCTGCCACATTGAAGGGACAGATGTTTTTGCTCATAATGTGATAGAATTTCCTTCCATTCTTCTCAACAGCGCTCCATGAAGATTTGTGCTGCTTCTCAGACCTTCTGCAGAGCTGCCTCCACTCACAAACACACCCTGGCTTTGCATTTGAAGAGTTTAGGCAGTCATCAGCTCCCCAAAGCAGCCCAAATTGAAGGGGGGATCTGAATATTTCACAGTAAGAGAGCAGCCCCTTGATGTTCTTTCTGTTCACCAGTTGTTTATGACAAGAGCACTGAGGGAAAATACCATGATCCTGATTCCTCATGTTCTCATCGTGTTGGGCTCAGATCTGTTCTGAAAAGACCAACAGCAGCTTTGACTCCATTCTTAATCCAGTCAGATGCTGGGGGTGCAAGGGCTGGCTCTAATCCCCAGCTGTGAATTCTGATTTCTTTCTCATTAACTGCTGCAGGCCTATCAAAGTTGGGTGAATAACTACAGATAAATTCCCAGAAAGACTCACCCTCCTCAGGAATGAGCACGTCTTCATTGGAAAAATAAGGAATCCTTGCTGTGGGAAGAGTTGCAAAGTCCTACTCAAAATGGACTGGGAAATTTGTGTCACAGTTGGGACCAATCAGACTTCCCTTGTCAATGTTTCTGTTTTCCACCATGGAATAAAAAATAATAATTATTACAAAGTCCCCCCAGTGAGTTTTCTTTTTTCCTCCTTCTCCCTCCTCCCATTTATCATAGAGGAAGAATATCAATATTTCTGGATCTTGTATTGTTAATGGCAAGTTTGGATTTTGATTCATAGAGCTGGATCAACCTTATTTCTGGCACTGTTTTCATGGAACCTTAAGTACCAAGATTTTTAGATAAGTGCTTGCTAAATAGAAGTAAAATAAATATACACTATTTCAGCTGCAATAGCACAATTTTTGCATTTTCAAATCTTTATCTGATAAAGAAATGAAAACTCACTTTAATGTCAAACACTAGAAGATTTTTTCTTCCTTAAGTAGAAAAAATAATAAAAAGGAGGGAGAAAGAAAAAAAAATTCTGAAAGGGACATGTTTTTTTACACCTGGCTTTTGTTACTCAGCAAAAGTATATTTTTTATAGAAAATGTGATTTATTTTACCAACCAATGCCTCAAGAAAAATATTAGGTCTTCTAACAATTCCAAGGATTTAGTTGTAGAACAAACCTTCAGGCATACAAACTCAGTATTTTCATTGACAACTTTCCTCTTCTGTCTGGAATTCTGATAGCAGAGAAAATTCCAGTGGTCAAACAACCAGAAGTTACTTGTCAGGTATTTACAACTTCACATTTTCATCATTCCTTGATGAGAAGATTGTTTGTTTACTTATTTTTCAGTTTTTCTTCTTTAACTACTTAAAAGAAAGCCAGTGAGTCCTTCAAGACAAATTTCAGCAGGTATTCAATATCTTTATTTCCATGGCTTTTCCAAGGATCATTCTTTTGGACAAGAACTTCTATATTTTGTTGTAGCTTCAAAGAATGGTAAGCACACTGGTTCTTCAACTTGAATAAGTGATTATCTTAATTGAACTAAGCTTAACTATATTCTCAGGGAGTCTATTAAAATGATGTCAAATCTGGAATTCTTTAAATCCGAACATCATATGATAAAAAAAAAATAAATAATGTGTGTGTGTGATACTACATCCCATTCCTGGAAATGTTCAAGGCCAAACTGGGGCTTGGAGCAACCTGGTTTAGTGGAAGATGTCCAAGGCAGGAGGTTGGGATGGGATGATCTTTAAAGTCTTTTCCCACCCAAACCACTTAATGATGTTATGATTGTCTACCAAAAAATGACCTTATGATATCTGAGTAAAATAATTTGGATTCAAGATGCCAAAAGAATGATTCCCCCCCATCTCCCCACAATCCTGCTTAGGTGGCTCTCAATCAACTGGTGCAATTATTACAATTTTGGGCTGGATTAGTAGCTGCTGTTGTTATTTAGAGAGTTAACTCCCTCCCTCAGCAGGAGTCACCTACATGCAAGGTTATTTACCTAAGCCACAGATGACAGCAAACAGCATTAAGCTAGAGCTGATTTCCTCTTTCCTCTTCATGTTTCTACTTACTGAAGAATTTTTACTCTGGGGGAAAAGAAAAAAGGCAAACACATGGTCCTCTTCTAACAGTCCAGGCAGAGAAGCCAATGCAGAACAGCAACTAGGGGATGATTTATTGATCAAACTTCATTCTCTGAGCAGTATTTAGCATCCATGCACTAATAAAAAGAAACAGACAGCTCTGCTGGCTCCTCAAATGCTGGTGCTTGCTGTTAATTCCTCTGAATACATTACCTGAATCAAACACATAAGGCTGCTCTTGGCTTTGTCCCATTTTGAGCCCCAAGGTATGATTTCCATGGACCAGCACTGAAAAATACCAAAATATTTCTCCCTGCTGCCATCTCTCCAGCCACTCCCAGCAGTTGAATCACAGTGTCTTGACTGTATTAGGCTCCAGGGGCTAAGCTTGTTTAGTAATAGCCCTGACCTTTTCCTAGTGTTGTCATTCCAAATGACATTTATGGCATAAACAAGCAGTGACACAAAACTGACAGGCCAAGTTGCCATCTGAGAAAAGAATCAGAAAACAGAAAGAAAAAGCCTTGTCAAAGCACTACCTAAATTAAAACACAAAACAAAACAAAATCTCCCTTCAACTTCCAAGCATTCCCCCTTTAAGTTGCAAAAATTGCTTTACTCTTTGATAAAGCTTTTACAGCCCTTATTTTCCAGAAAGTGACTTTATTTCAATTCTGAAATTAGGCTTTAATAATTATATCTATGAAAAATGTAGTTGGATGGAATTTTTCAGGATTAATGTTAGTATAATTTAAAAAATAAATAAATTTGGCCCACAAACATGAATGGAAAGTTAATTCTCCACATTGTTTTTGTCTGTGAGTGCCTCATTGATGCTTATCTGTCTCTGGTTGGTAGAAAGAGTTAAGTCAATGTATGGTCTGAGTCACCCCACCTTTGCATGACAAGAATCTCTTTGGGATGCTCCATCTCTAAATCAACTATGCAAGAAGCTAAGATGACTAGTTCAGACAACATATCTGAATTGTAGGTATTTAAAGTTAGAAGAGACAAATCTTATCCCATATCACCATTCTGACTGGATTCACATCTTGCAAAGGATCAAAAGATTATTTATTAAATAATAGTCATGGTTCCTAAGAACCTCTGTTAACATCTTGGTTGGGGATTGGCTTGGGATGATGGTATAATAGAGTTTAGGGATTTACCCTGGATGCAGGCTAGCAGAAATTCCATGAATTGTTTCTCTAGGACTCCCCTTCCCAAAGGGAATATCTGTCAGAACCTGGTGCTAATGACACCATCTTGTGTTGCAGGACTTTTTGGAGCTCATTCATTGTTTGGAGACAACACAACCTTTTCCAGGAATGCTGAAATATGGTGATATTGATACTCCCTAGAAAATGAGAGAATCCATGTCTGCTGGGTTTTATTGTTCTGCTCAGATGACAGAGCTTAATGTCTGTCAGCACTGAGCTCAGCCAGGCAAGTGGATGGGAGTGCTGGAAGAGGAGGCCAAGGCTTGTGGATAAACTATTTATAGGCAAAACATGCTCAATGTGCACTACACCAGGTGGATCTGCCAAAGACTGGACCTGTGGATTTATCTTTCTGATGATAAAGGAACCTGCTTCCTTTAACATGTGCCACAACCAGCACTCCTTGACCTGGGTGTCCCTCCAGGTTGGTGGCACAAGGCAATTTTCCATGTTTGCAGGAATACCACCCATGTCCATCCACATCATATCACAAGTCTTGCCACTCATTCCTCCAAGCAGCCACTTCTTTGCAAAGGCATGTTGGCTTTCCTTCCCAAACATGAGGTTCCTCCTGAAGAACCATGCTTGTTTATCTTCTATTATTTAAAAATCTGAACCTAATCAAAGTTGTTTGGGGTTTTTTCTTTTCTTTTTTTTTTTTTTTTTTTTTTTTTTTTTTTAAATTTGAGGAGGTAGGGCATGAAGTAGTAAGTCATTAATTGAAAACCACCAGAGAGGCAGCAAAACAAATACCATCTGCCTTGGAGGGCAATATCATTAGGCTCTGGGCACTATGCTACAGACTCCAGAGCTATTTTTACCCTTGGGCCATAGTTATTCCTAATGATGGATGAGACCAGTCAACAGGCCAGAATATGTTCTAAGCTTTCAGAGCCAACTTCAGCTGGAAGCAA